>NC_057800.1:98237163-98460341 GCF_018294505.1 Triticum aestivum
ATTTATAGAAAGCTTCAAATAGCCATAACTCTTCAACCATAAGTCCATATGAATTGATTCTTTTTGCATTGTGTTCTATGCAAAGAAATCTAGCAGCTCACCAAAAATGAGATTTTTCTGTGCTGCCTAGATTTTCTGGTGATTTTTAGAAGTGCTCTTGATATCTTCTTCTTGTATTTAAAATTATTTTCAGAGGGTGAGGCTTGTCTTGAGGATCACCAGAAGGCTTGTGAACCTCATCTGCACTAAGGCAAGCCACGACAACATTTTCATGGTGTGATTTCAATATTTATGATTTTATTACTTGAATGAAATGATTAATCCATGCATTTAAATAACTATTATGTTATTTATATTCTGTTAAGTGTTTGTTAGTTATTATGCTTGATTTACAGAATGTTTGAAACTAGCTTAGTTGGTAAAGAAGCTAAGATCTACTTCTTGTAATGATAAAATGATTTGTTATGCTTGTGAGTAATTACTTAAAGTTATTTTCTTGCACAAATAAAATAGTAAAATTTGCTAGAAAATATTCTTTGAAGTGCTTGTTTAGCCATTCTGCTTGATTACAGAATGTTTGAACCTAACTTTGTTGGTAAAGAAACTAGAATTTGCTTGTGGTGATGATAGTATAATTTTTGCTATGCATATGATAAATTAATCAAAGTTATTTTCTTGCATGAGAAAAATAATAAAACTTTCTACAAAATATCTTGTTAAAGTGAGAGTTACCTTAACCAAGAAAGTAATATAAGTTGTTGATATTTATGCTTAGTGTGACTATGGTTGACATCAGTCATTTTCGTTAATATGTGATGCATGTGTAGTATTGCATTTCATGGCATGCTATGACACCGGTCATTTTCATTTTAAGTTGAACCTGAATATAACTCAACTTGAATATATCGTTGAATGGATCATGGTGCCGCTGAATCGAGTTTTTCCCAGTGCAACCACATTTGCCTTTGTGGGAAGGCCTTGATTCGATCCATTGACATGCCTCTGGTCGGTGCCTCCAACTAGGGAAGGTTATGGGCATGCTTACCCTGGCCCGGTAAGCAGGCATAATCTTGTGTGCCCGTTGTTGAGATTATTGGTACCGGGTCCACGAGTGGGATTGTTTGGCCACGACGGTGGTCGTTGTGTCTTTGGTAGACACGGGGCCACCCAGGACTAGCCCGTTGGGGATTGGGTTGGAGTGGCCGGGAGAGTGTCATGGCAATGGAGGGGTTTCATCGGAATGCCGTTGGTCCACCCGAATGGGAGTGCAAGGCCATGGGTTCTGTGGTGTGGGTACAGTGTGCTACCTCAGCAGAGTGTATAATCTATCAATAGCCGAGTCCACGATCACGGACGCCTCATAGTAGGTCCCACCATGAGTCAACGTTTAACAAATTTGCACACTAAGTTATGAACTTTGCACTGTTGATGATGGTGGAAAGGCCATCAAGATGTTCGAGACCAAATATTGGTCGTGGTTGTGATCGCCGTAAGGATCACGAGTTACTCTAGTCAAGACCATGATGGTGATTTGTTTGTGATCCGCAAATGATCACGGTTTGTAAATCCGTCCCGAGGGATGTTCAAGCATGATCACAACATGTTGGACATATGGGGTTGCATTATTATTAATTGGTTAATTATCATGATATTGTTTGTCATTATGATTATGCCTGTTATGAGCTTGCAAGTACATTCAATGTACTGACCTGGCGTATCATGCCTGATTTCAGGAAAGTCTCGTTGGAAAGGAATGTTGTCTGGGTCTAGATCGTGTCCACATCGGTGTCCCTGTGTTATGGAGCTTCCGCTACGACGTTGTTCCACTGTCGCGTAGTTGTCATGATCAAGTCCCCTTTATGTTCACTAAATAATGTACATATTGTTCTGCCACACCGTGCGTGCCGCTTGGCCTCGACATCTGTTGTAATATAAACTCTGATCCGCTAGCATCAATAAATCAGTTGCTTTCCGTACCAAGATGTTGTGTGTTGCCAGAAGACATGGTCTCTGGGCTGGCAATGCAGGGTAAACCGGTCACTCTGAGTCGGGGTCCCACATCTACCAAATCATTGTCTTCACCGAGCTAACTGGTTCTATTTCCTCAACCCTTTCATTTCCTCATTCTGTGTTGTTGTACCTGGTCGTTATTCTTTGAAGACTTTGACTAAAGACTTTCTCAATTTCCTCAGCTCAATTTCTTCAGTCAGTTTGTCTTCAGCCTGCTTATCCTATGTTTACGCTTTCTGTACTATGTGCTTGTTTTCATTTTATCATGATGATTGTGCTACTACTCTGTTATGTTTTCACCTGAGTACTTATTCCGCTGCAAGTAGTTCTTCGCTAAGGAATTTCCTCACTCTGAAATTCCTCAATGAAGAATTCATAAAAATCGCCTATTCACCCCCTCCCTCTAGTCGACTTACCGCACTTTCAGTGGCACCTCATTCTCTCGAGCCCATGGTGCTTTACCTGGCCGCCACACCTCATTCCGGTAGCACAGCGCCGGTGGCCGTCTGGGAAGAGCGCCAGGCCAAGAGCCTGTCGCACGGCGCTGCACATTTGGTCGGGATGGTGCGGCACCAAGACGGCGCCCCTAAGGCCGCACCGACGCCGGCAGATGGCCAAGCTTCACAAAACGACGCTCCTGAGGCTGCGGTGGCCCCGATGGGTAATGAAACTCCTGCGGCCCCCCAGCCTCAGGAGGCGTCCCAGCCTTAGGAGATCTCGGACTCCACCAACACTTCCGCCCTCGTCGAACACCTGGTGTACTTCGTCAGCACGGTTTTGCGAGACACGTGGGCACGCTACCCCATGCCGCAGAAGCTTCTGCCCATGCTCCTCGTGGCCTTGTGCAAGTTACGCCACTACTTTCAAGGCCACCACATCAAGGTCATCTCAGCTTACCCGCTGCAGAGGGTACCCCGAAGCCGCAACGCAGCGGTGAGGGTCGCTGAGTGGAACATCGAGTTGCAGGCCTTCCAGCTGGAGTTCAGCACCACCAGGGTCATCAAGGGAGCCGCGCTCGCCGACTTCGTGGCAGAATGGACAGACGCCCCAGGGCCCGAAGCAGGCGAGGATCGGCCTCTCTCACCAGGGAGCGAAGCACCAGACGGCTGGGTCATTTACTTCCATTGCGCCATCGCACACCAGGAGTTGTACTCATCTCGCCCACCCAGGACAAGCTCTACTACGCCGTGTAGCTCTGCTTCCAATGGGTAATAAGATCTCTAACAACATTGCGGAGTACGAAGGTTTGATCGCCGGCCTACAGGCTGCGGCAGCCTTGGGAGTGAAGCGCCTCACCATCAAGGGCGACTCTCAGCTCCTCGTCAACTTCTCAAACAACGTGTACGAGCCGAAGGACAAGCACATGGAGGCGTACCTCGCGGAGGTACGCAAAATGGAGAAGCAATTCTTGGGCCTAGGACTGCAGCATGTGCCCTGCAACACAAACAAGGAAGCTGATGATATCGCCAAGAGGGCGTGAAGGCGTCAGCCCGAGGAGCCCGTCGTCTTCGAGGAGCGGCTCTTCAAGCCTTCAGTGGCCCCTCCGGCTACGGAGCCTACACTGCCTCAGGAGGAGCTCTCCCCGCCACCAACCTCGGGAGCTCACGCCTGCGGCCCGACCTCAGGAGCTCGCCTGCTTCTGGCACTTGAACCCTAGGAGGGGTGCTGGGCTAAAGAATTCAAGGCATACCTGTTACAAGGGACCTTGCCGGAGGAGGAGGAGGTCGCGGAGCGCGTAGCTTGGCATGCTACAACTTACTGCATACGGGACGGTGAGCTATACCGAAAACGACTGAATGATGTTTTCTTGCGATGCATCTCCAGGGAGCAGGGGAATGAACTGTTAGCTGACATACACGGCGGAGACTGCGAGCATCACTCGTTGTTAGGCGCCTTGGTGGGTAAGGCATTCTGCAGCGGATTCTACTGGCCCACGGCACTCAATGACGCAACCGAGCTGGTGAAATTCTGCGAGGCCTGCCAGTTCCATGCTAAGCAAATCGACCAGCCTACTCAAGGCCTCCAGATCATCCCACTCTCGTGGCCGTTTGCGGTCTGGCGGCTGGATATCCTAGGTCCATTCCCTCGAGCGCCCGGGGGCTACCGCTACCTCTACGTCGTCATCGACAAGTTCACCAAGTGGGCGGACGTGGAAGCCGTTCGCACCATCACAGTTGGCTGCGCAGTTAAGTTCATCAAGGGCCTCTTGAGCCGGTTCGAAGTCCCTAATCGCATCATCATCGACAACGGCTCATAGTTCACTAGCAATCTCTTCAAAACATATTGTGTTAATCTTGGAACGCAGCTATGCTACGCCTCAGTGGCACACCCCAGAATCAACGGCCAAGCTGAGCGTGCTAAAGCGGAGGTCTTGAGAGGCCTCAAGAGAAGGAACTTCAAGAAGAAGCTCGAGGCCCGTGGCAGGGGCTGGCACGATGAGCTCTAGCCCGTGTTGTGGTCCATCTGCACCACCGCCACCAAGCCAATGGGCGAGACTCTATTCTTCCTCGTCTATGGAGCCGAAGCGATTTGCCCTCATGAGGTCAAGCATCGCTCCGCACGGGTCTTGATGTTTGACGAGGCATGTCAAGACGCCATGTGGGGGATGGACCTCGTGCTGGGGGAGGAACACCGCCGCCAAGCCTCACTCCGAGCGGCAAGGTACCAGTAGGCGCTACGGCGGTACCACTGCCGCAGCGTCCGCTCCAAGACGCTCGAGGTGGGCGATCTCATTCTGAGGCGAGTGCTCTCCAAGGAAGGGATGCATAGCTCTCACCAATGTGGGAGGGCCCGTTTAGGATTTCCCGCGTCTCCAGGCCTTGCGCCGCGTGCTTGGAGATGCAGGACGGGACCCCCATCCAGAATGCGTGGAACATCCAACACCTCCAGAAGTTCTATCCATGAAGCAAGGCCCAGTGCCTATGAAGGTCTCCACTCATGACACTCTCACGTAATAATGAGTGGGGCTGTACACGCCCCGGAGTCTCCGGAGTGCCGCCCTTGGGCCTCGGGGGCTCCCTCCCATGTCCTAGTGGCAACACTTATCTCCGCACTGGTGAGAAGACTAGACTAGGTGACGGACGCGGCTTTTCATTTGCTTTCTGTAGTTGGTTTGCATCCTTTTAGTGAATTTGGAGTTCTGGCATTTCTCGATAGCTTGGTTGAGTCGCCTTCTTTCTCTACTTCTTCGCTCGCTTCTTTGTTTTGCGTCAAGGAGGACGGAAGTTGCCCGATGCTCTCCCTCGTGCATCTCGCGTGGGGGCTGGGCAGGTGTGCATGCGATGGGCTACGCTAGACCACGGACACAGCTCCTGTCACACCAGAGCTTTGGCTCCCTTGATCTTCGTGAGGCGCCCTCGATTGAGATCATGATTGGAGCACCCTCCTAAGTCCGTGCCCCATGGGTACCGCAACGTGGTGCACTAGGCCATGATTAGCCCATGCCTGAGTGCTCGTGCAAGGAAGAGCAAGGCACCCGACAGATGTCCTAACAAATCCTGCAGCTTTGCGATGGCTCCCGAGGTCAGCGGCTCCCGAGTCAGCAGCAAGGAGGCCTCACCAGATGCCAGAAGGCGCGCCCTCACAAGACACGAAACTATCCCGGGCGTATCAAGCTAAGTTATCCCTCTATGTTTACGTGGGGCACGAATGTCACAACACAACACAGAAACAATAAACATAGCATAGCGGCATAAAAATCACGGTTCATTACACGCCCTCGCAGGGCCCATGCTTATTTTTTTTTGAAATACAGGAAGAAAGGAAAGGACGAGCAAGAGCGGCGCACACACCCGCGACAGCTCACGAGGGATGGCTCCCAATGCCTGCCCCCGGACTCAGCCGTAGCCCTCCTCGCGCTTTACCGAAGCACGACAACAGGACGACCTGCCACCATCCTCAAAGCGATCCCGGCGGCGTGGCGGCTGGTCGTAGCCGCCGCTGCTGGAGCTCTCGTTGCGGGAGGAGCCGCCACCACTTGGTGAGCCACGACCGTCACCAAGGGCGAGCTCGCCCTCGGTGTCGTCGCGGCCGTCGTCAAGGCCAAGATCGTCGTCGCCGCCACTGTCCTCGGGGCAGCACCCTGCGCGGTGGCCATCTTCCCCAAATACCCTCACGTAGAGGGTTGTGACGCTGTCGTACTTGAAGTGGAGGGTGTACCTCCTGCCCAAGCCGCACGTGGGGGCAAACGTCTGCCAGCCGTGGGCCAGGACCGCGTTGCCTATGGCGGAAACCTCAACCACGGCCCATGAGGCCTTGCTGCAGCAGCCGTCTGCTTGCAGCCAGAAGCCGTCTAGACCCGCAGCCGGTAGTTCACCGGCAAAGGAGTGCGGAAGCTGGAGCCAGGTGCCAGCCGGCTGCTCCGACCACATGACAAACTCCAGGAGCACCTCTGCCGAATGGAAGCACGGCCGAGGAGGCCGGGGTGACCATGGCGCGCCTCCCCTTGGCGCAAGGGCTACTCCACCTGGAGGGGCCCCTACCGTGGGAGGAGGCACCGTTGTGGCCACCAAGGACGACGCCGGTCCCCGAAGGAGTACGTCCGCGCTCCTGAGGATCCACAGCAGGGGTCGCGGTGTGCTTATGGGGGTGGCCACACCCCCTCTTGGGCCGTGGCGAGCCGGGCCCCTCCTGGCGAGCCTTCCCTTTATCCGCCGCCGAGAACCTCTTCGTCGGCGCCATGGGGTACCGGCAAGACGGTTACGCAAGGACGAAGAAGGGGGAGGAATCGGCGAGAAGGCAGAGATGAGCGAGGGGGCTCTGCCCCTCCCCTCATTTATAGCCTGGGGGAGGCCAACCGCCGGCCTCCACGATCGCGTGCAATGATGATTTTCTTCTGCATGCAGCAGGGTCTCGTCAAGTCGAACGATTCCCGAGGCAGCGTGGGGAAGCGGAAGCGACCACATCCCATAAATTGCCATGCTCGACCAAGGCCACAGGTGGGTGGGGCCCGCGATGCTCCGCACTTGCCCTTTGGCTTCGCCACGAAGCCAAGCTCAAGCGTGCCTTGGGCACGAGGGCTATTGTCGGTGTCCTGGGAACGGCGGTACCCATACTTGCCTGCCTGCGGCCCGGAGCGTGGCCCCATCAACGGCCCGGTATGGCCCAGCTTCAGCAGCGACAACTCAAGACCGTCGCGAGGAGGCAAGCCTCACGAGGCGGATGACACCAAGACCTCCCTAGGGGCAGCCTCACTAGGCTGGCTCCCAAGGAGCAGAGATATCTATGCAAGGGGCACCTCGCGAGGTTCGCGTGACATGAGCCATGATGACCGAGGCCAGGCGGGCGCCACCGGGCATAGTGTACCAGTTTCCTCTTTGATGCTAAGGAGACAAGCGCAAGCGAGGAGTCCTGAGGCATCAGGCAAAGGTTTCCATATCGGTGCAACAAGACCAAGACCAGCAAGATGGCAGGACGGAGGTTATCACGGAGCCCACAGCAGCGTCACCACCAGAGCCTTTGGCAGGCGAAGACTACTTTTGTCAGGATAGCTTGTACTAGTTGTCCCCTTCAAACTTGGCCGTTGTGGGATCCCTTCCCGCCTAAACATTTGGGAAGAGGACCAAGGCCACTATAAATAGGACCTAGCCACCACCATGGAGGGGGGATCATTCAGATCACCTCTCAACCACCAGCTCATCGAGCTCAAGAACACCTCACCTCCTGAGGCTGCTCATCCACTTTACTAGTTCATCCTCAGCCCCGCGAGGCAATCCACCCACAAACTGCAGTAGGGTATTACACCGCAAGGTGGCTTGAACCAGTATAAACCCTAGCATCCCTTGTTCTTTGGGTCCGTCGACCTAGGTTGTGGAATTGTTGAGCGAGTGAGTTAGGAAGAGAGTGTTCTTCGTGCCCACCCCAGAGTTCGAGCCTCTCAATGGTTTGCCAGAACCCGTAATCCGACAACCAGGATGGGGGTATAGTAGGTAATTAAATCGCAAACATTTTTTAATTGACCGTATGTGTACGTGGCCTTTCATCCTCCTCTCGCACGTCTTGTCACCCCGCTGCCGCAGACGGCTTACAGCGCAAGCTTGCGCAGTGCGCGCGGGCATTCTTTTTGCCAAACGGTGACACCAATGAATTGTAGGTGAGCCCATTCCCGCGTAACCTCGCTGGTTGCCGCGCAAGCTTCCCACCTGGCTCGGTGAAATCCCCCAAAATCCTAATGCTTACCGGCCTGCTATATAAACCCTCACGGCCGATGAGTCCTGCGTCACATTTTCCCCTCCCTCCCTGTAGCTTATCTCGTCTGCTTCTCCCACAATCGCCAATGGCACCGGTCTGTTGTCATCACTCAGCTACTCCGCCGTCATCAGAGGACAGCTCCACCTGGGAGGCTACACCGTGGTGGCGGTGCAGTCCCCGGTGTAGTGTAGTGCATGTGGCGTCCCTACTGGGTATGCGCAGAACACCCACCACACGCTCCGCCGCCGCTGCCCATCGGCAGCTGTTGCCGGCCGACGTTGTCACCACACCACCGTCGAAAGCCAGGGCCATCTCCCACTCTGCAGCCGCCGCCCGAAGGCAGGAGGTGGCCATCATGGCCGCCACCCCACTGCCGGCCACCGTGGCCATCACTCACTTCGCCACCGCGGTCCGAAGGCAGAAGGGGGTGTTCGTGGCCGCCACCCCATTGTCGACCGCCGGGGTAATCAGCTGCTCCGCCACCGCCACCCAAAGGCGGGAGGCGGAGGTGGATGCCCACACGTGCATCAGCGACCTTGCGCGCTACACCGAGTTCCTACGAGAGGAGGAGGAGCGCCTCATTGAGCACGCAAAGAGCCTTACCACCGCCGTGGCCGCGGCACACGCCGCCTCAGAGGCAAGGAATCAGGAGATCTACAAGGAGAACCACCGCTTTGAGAGGGGTCGTCTGGAGCGGCAGAGGGCGATCGAGGTGAGCCTCGCTGAAGCTGCAGCAGTGGCAGGCACCGTATTGCAGTTGTCTAGCTCGTCGGTAGGCTCCTCCTCCTCTGCCTCTTATTGAGCGTGCTCGGCAGAGGAGAGGCAGACGGAAGTAGTACAAAGCCCCTCCATAGTAGTAGTAGTATTTAGGGGCTATTTTGTTATGTTCATCTGACTATAGATGTGGTGGAACTGTACAACGTACTTAAAATTAGCTAGTATATGTAGTTGAACTAGCAATTTCAGTATGTGGTTGGCAACATCTGGGAAAAGTTTGGTCGGTTCAGCTGTCGAGTTAAACTATTTGTATAAATTAAGAACGACTGCTTAATCTATGAATGAAATCTATGCTTAATTACTAAATTTAGTTGCAAAAATTAGATACTGCTAGTGATTTTTAGCTTCATGTTTTGACAAATCGCAGTGTTACAAGGTTAACAAATGGCAATGTTATTAGATCAACAAATGTCAATCTTTCCAGTGTGACAAATGGCAACATACCCAATATGATAGATGCAAATCTTACCAAATTGTTTGTACGTGGTTGCACACGGGTCATCCAAAAGAACCGTTTGCTTTGAAGAGTTGCACAAATCATGTTCTCACTTTGCATACGGGTGTTCTATCTAAAACGTTTGCGATCAAGTGCTGCACAAATCCTGCTCGACACATTTGCCTTGGCTTCCTAGGGAAGCTGCCGGTTTGCATACAAGTGTTCTAACTAAAATGTTTGCGATGAGTGTTTTATATTTAAAAACCATTGACGTTTTTTTCAAAAGAAAATCGTTTGATAGGTCTGTACATTAAGAGAGAAAAACACAAGTTCGCTCAAACCATATCTTTCATTTAGTCATACTGTGAATTTATATTCATATGATCGAGATACAGTATTAAACCCAAGAAAAAACTATTTCCGTCGGCGGCGGAGGCAGCGTGCCGCGCTGTCCTTGTCATTGTCGTCCTCCGGGATGCCGTTGTTGAAGTCTTCAATGCGGCACTGATAGGTAGCGTTCGATGGTGGCGTACCATGCCACTGAGGGGGCGCGCGCACGGAGAGGAAGGAGGGCGGCCATGGAAATCAAGGGGCTCGCTTCCCAGCGAGCCTGCGCAGCATACAGCTCGCACGCTTCTCGGTGAGCTTGTGCATTTGAGGACAGCTTGCAAGCCTCTAGGTCAGCCTGCACACCGGACTACGCTTGCACGCCTCCCGTTCAGTCAAGGTCAAGCAGCTGTCCGCACGGCACCTCCTACAGCCATTAAAATCAAGACACGTGGCATCACGTGAATGGTTAACAGAACGCACATGGTTTAAATTATACAAACGTTTGAGATATTAAAGTGGCAGCTATTTTTTCAAAATGCCTTTGTTGGCTGTCATTATTCGAGTGTGCCTTCTCTCAAAATGGACACGAAAAATACCACAGCATGTCGGGTGCCATTCCATGATAGCATGCCAAGTTTCATGAATTTCATACGAGTTTTGGATTTACTAGAATTTAAAAAGCAGGTATCTCAACGTTTTGTCGGCAATCAATGGTGCCCTGGTGTTTGAAATTCATTCCCATTTCTTGCATGGGACCTAAGCATGCACCCAAGGACACATATTTGATTTTCCAACCAATTTATATGCACTGGAGCATGTGCATGTAGTTCAAATTTGAATTATGCACATAATGCATTGAAAACTCAGTTAATGCATAAAAATGTCGAAACGAACCCTGAAAAATCGCAAAAATTGACACAACACTACTATTGTTCTATGTTGACACGAGAAAAAATTTGAAAGCAATAAGAGGCAATGGATATCGTTTCATCCCCAAAGGTGGGATGTTCCTACTGAAACCATCATGCTTGTTGTGAGAAGCTCTGGTTTGTGAGAAGCATATACCCAAACCTTCCCAAAATAGGACAAAATTTTTACCACATCATGTTCATGCCGCTCCATGATAGCATGCCAACTTCATGAATTTCGGACGAGTTTTGGATTTACTAGAATTTAAAAACCAGGTATCTCAATGTTTTGTCGGCAATCAACGGTGCCCTAGTGTTTGAAATTCATTCCCATTTCTTGCATGGGACCTAAGCATGCATCCAAGGACACATATTTGATTTTTCAACAAATTTATATGCACTAGAGCATGTACATGTAGTTCAAATTTGAATTATGCACATAAATGCATTGAAAACTCAGTTAATGCATAAAAATGTCCAAACGAACCCCGAAAAATCACAAAAATTGACACAACACTCCTATTGTTCTATGTTGACACTAGAAAATTTTTGAAAGCATAAAAATTACTAAATCAAGATATAACCAAAAGGATCGAACTAAGAAAAACAATAAAGGCAAAAGATGTGATGGTGATACGATACCGGGGCACCTCCCCCAAGCTTGGCCGATGCCAAGGGGAGTGCTCATACCCATGTATTTAGATCTCTTTCTTTGGAGGTGGTGATGATGAAGTTGATGATGTTGTAGGCTTGTCCTCCATCTTCCAGGGCATAGGCTCACCATCATAGAAATATGAATGAGTCTCCAGGATCCTCAAATCTACAACCAAACTCATCATTTTAAATCTGTATTCATACTCACAGTTTTGGTTTTGCTGGTCATAGATCTGGGCTTGGGAATGCTTGATTTTCTCATGGAGCTTGAAGATGGCCTCTCCGATATTCTTGGCGTCCAACTTGTGGTCACATTTAAATTCTGTGATCATGGAGTGATTGGCGTTGTGTCCGCATTCCACCATCCCTTGGCACTTGAAAACCTGCTGCTCCATTGCTTCAAGCCTTGTCTCCACGCTTCCGGCCTTCCTTGGCCCTTGAACATCGTGGATGTGCAGAACTCCCTCATGCATCTCGATGGTTTGAGGGTGTTGCAGAACCTCCACAAGGTAGGGGTTGATGACCTTCTCGAAAAACTTGTCCTTCGGTGCACTTGGGGACATCATAGCGATCTAGATCTGTCAGAAAAACAGCTCAAAACAAGAACATAGGATTTTGCCGTGATATGGTGGTTAAAACTTTTGGGAGATTATACAATGAATTTTTGCCGACCAAAAGATATGTACTGCAAGAAAACAGAGTACGGAGGGCGCACGAGGTGGCCACAAGCTAGGGAGGCACACCGAGGGGGGAAGGGCCCGCCTCTAGGGCTTGTCGCCTCATCGTGCACTTTTTGACTACTTTTTATTTTCCTAATTTTTGAAATGTTCCAAAACAGAGTAAAATTGCCATTGGAAAAGTTTTGGAGTCGGTTTACTTACCGTACCACATACCTATTCCATTTAGGAGTCTGAAACGTTCTGGTAAATATCCCTTATGTACTCCTCTGGTGTTATAGTATTAATAATATTGGTTTCAACATTTATGGGAGTACCTGAGATATAATGTTTGATTCTTTGCTCGTTTACCACCTTCGGGGTAGTGCCTTCGGCATTGTTGATCTTGAAGGCACTGGAACGATAAACCTCCTCGATAATGTAAGGACCTTCCCATTTAGAGAAAAGTTTTCCTGCAAAAAAACATAAACGAGAGTTGTATAGCAAGGTATGGTCACCTACATTGAATTCACACTTTTGTATCCTTTTGTTATGCCATCTTTTAACTTTTTATTTAAACATCTTGGCATTTTCATAGGCTTGGGTTCTCCATTCATCAAGTGAGCTAATGTCAAATAACCTCTTTTCTCCGGCAAGTTTGAAATCATAGTTGAGCTCTTTAATTGCCAAATAAGCTTTATGTTCTAGTTCAAGAGGTAAGTGACATGCTTTTCCATAAACCATTTTATATGGAGACATGCCCATAGGGTTTTTATAAGAAGTTCAATAAGCCCATAATGCATCATCAAGTTTCTTAGACCAATTATTTCTAGATATACTGACAGCCTTTTGCAGGATCAATTTAATTTCTCTATTGCTCAATTCTACTTGACCACTAGACTAAGGATGATAAGGAGATGCAATTGTATCGCAGAAAATCAATATCAAACGGAGTCCAAATGCCACGAAACTTTACGGAGATTTTTTATGGACCAGAAGGAAGATATTGGGCTCTGGAAGCACCTGGGGGAGTCCCGAGGAGGGTGAGGGAGTCCTGGACTAAGGGGTCCTCGGGCGTCCGGCCTGTTAGCCATGGGCCGGACTGATGGGCTGTGAAGATACGAAGACCAAAGACTGCACCGATGTCCGGATGGTACTCTCCTTGGCATGGAAAGCAAGCTTGGCGTCGAATATGTAGATTCCTTTCTGTGTAACCGACCTTATGTAACCTTGGATCCTCCCGGTGTCTATATAAATCGGAGGACTTAGTCCGGATAGGAGAGATTCATTATCATAGCCATACAAGCTAGACCTCTAGGGTTTAGCCATTACGATTTCGAGGTAGATCAACTCTTGTAATACTCATATTCATCAATATCAATCAAGCAAGACGTAGGGTATTACCTCCATAGAGAGGGCCCAAACCTGGGTAAACATCATGTCCCTTGTCTCCTGTTACCATCGAGCTTAGACCCACAGTTCGGGACCCCCTACCCGAGATCCGCCGGTTTTGACACCGACATTGGTGCTTTCATTGAGAGTTCCATTGTGCTGTCGCTAAAAGGTTTGATGGCCCCTTTGATCGTCAATAATGACGCTGTCTAAGGAGAAACTTTCCTCCCTGGATAGATCTTCGTGTTCGGCGGCTTGGCACTGCAGGCCAACTCGTTTGGCCATCTGGAGCAGATTGAAAGCTATGCCCCTGGCCATCAGGTCAAATTTGGGAGCTTGAACTACGTTGCGGACATCCATGGAGACTTGATCTTCGCCGGATTCGAGACCGCGATAGCTACTCCCGGTCAACCCGATGATCATGACATAAATCTGTCATCAGGCCGCATCGAGGATATTGCTCCTGTAACCGCTCTGGCCCTAGAAACGGAGCAAGTTGTGCCATCCAAGGACGGGAGGATCAAGCCCACCACGAAGGCCACAGATTCCACGTCGTTGGAGCTGCACATAGACTTAACCTCTCACGGCGTTTTTGTCAGCGGAACTACGGAATCGTCTCTGGTCGTAAGTTCCGAACCATGTGAGCCCGCGGACGCCGAGCTTGATCGTTTTTCGATCTCCGAATTCAGCGCCGCAGACATCTCCCAGCACCCGCCTTTGGGCGATGTGCTAAACTCATTAAAAACCTGTCCTTGGCGGAGGACTCACAGCCGAACTATATCCGGCTCGAACCAGGGGCTGGCGGTGGAGAATTTTGCTTCCCACCCACCACCCACTTCATAGCCACGGTTGAGGATTCAACCGATATAGTTGATTTAGACTCCGAGAACATTGACGGTATGGACGACGATGCCGAAGACAACGAAGACCTCGTTGATACAGCTAATGAACAAGATGAATAGGAAGATGGGCAGGTTAGCCCTGGTAAACAGGCCACGCACGAAGATTCGGAGGACGACAATTACCTTCCGATCTCTGAGGATGAGGTGAGCCTTGGCACCGAGGATTTCATCGTGCCTGAGGAACCTCTTGAGCAGGAGCACTTCAAGCGCCAACTAATAGCCACTGCAAGGATCCTGAAAAAGAAGCAGCAGCAGCTTCAAGCTGACCAAGATCTGCTCAATGATAGATGGACCGAAGTCCTAGCCGTCGAAGAATGCGACCTTAGTGGTCCAGCCAAAAGCTACCCGAAGAGTAGAATGCCACCCCAGGGCGACGACAAGGCGCTCGAGCCCGTGCCATTATCGCACAAGGTGTCAGGTCGACCATTACTTGGTCCGGGTAAAGCGGCAACTCAAGCCGAACACCAGACTGCCCCACCTCACTGTAAAGTCAAGAACAAAACAGCTCGGGGTTGTGCATACGAACGTCAACAGGATTTGGTAGCAGAGTAGGACAGTCAAGAGCAACCTATGGATCGCGAGGACATACCTCGACATGCGACGACTGAGGGAGTCCTGGACTAAGGGGTCCTTGGGTGTCCGGCCTATTATCTATGGGCCGGACTGATGGGCTGTGAAGATATGAAGACCGAAGACTATACCTGTGTCCGGATGAGACTCTCCTTGGCGTGGAAGGAAAGCTTGGCGAACAACTATGAAGATTCCATCTTATGTAACCGACTCTATGTAACCCTAGATCACCCCGGTGTCTATATAAACCGGAGGGTGTAGTCCGGAAATGATATACTCAATACCTTAGTCATACAGGCTAGACTTCTAGGGTTTAGCCATTACGATCTCGTGGTAAATCAACTCTTGTAATACTCATATTCATCAATATCAATCGAGCATGAAGTAGGGTATTACCTCCATAGAGAGGGCCCGAACCTGGGTAAACATCATGTCCCATGTCTCCTGTTACCATCAACCTTAAACGCACAGTTCGGGACCCCTACCCGAGATCTGCTGGTTTTGACACCGACATTGGTGCTTTCATTGAGAGTTCCTCTGTGCTGTCGCTGAAAGGTTTGATGGCCCCTTCAATCGTCAATAATGGCGCTGCCTGCGAAGAGACTTTCCTCCCCGTGCAGATCTTCGTGTTCGGCGGCTTCGCATTGCGGGCCAACTCGTTTGGCCATCTGGAGCAGATCGAAAGCTATGCCCCTGGCCATCAGGTCAAATTCGGGAGCTTGAACTACGTCGCGGACATCCGTGGAGACTTGATCTTCGCCGGATTCGATACCGCGGTGGCCGCTCCCGGTCACCCCATGATCATGACCTAAATCTATCATCGGGCCGCATCCGGGAGATCGCTCTTGTAACCGCCCTGGCCCTAGAGCCATAGCAGGCCGCGCCATCCAAAGACAGGAGGATTAACCCCACCTCAGAGGCCGCAGACTCCACGGCGTTAGAGCCGCACATGGACCTGGTCTCACACGATGCCTATGCCACAGGAACGCCGGACTCGTCTCCGGCCGTAGGTTCCGAACCACGCGAGCCTGTGGACGTCAAGCTTGATCATTTATCGACCTTCAAATTCAGCGCCGCCGACATCTTCCAGCACTCGCCTTTCGGAGATGTGCTAAACTCATTAAAAAAACATGTCCTTGGCGGACGACTCTCAGCCGAACTATATCCGTCTAGAACTAGGGGCTGATGATGGAGAATTTTACAACCCACCCACCACCCACTTTATAGCCACAATCGAGGATTTGACCGACGAACTTGATTACGACTCCGAGGACATCGACGATATGGACAACGATGTCGGAGAAGAAGAAGCCTAGAACACGCCGTTCACCGGATGCTGGACGGCCACTTCCTCGTATGACGTATACATGGTGGATGCACCAAAGGAGAAAAGCGGCGACAATAAGGAAGACCCAGTTGAGGATAAATCTTCCGAAATACAGTCCAAGCACTGGCATCAGTGGCGCCGCTCTAAGTCACACCACAGTAAAGACAACAACACCGGCATAGGAGAAGATGACACTCCGGAAGGTGCCGAAGACAACGAAGACCCCATCGATAAAGCAAACAAACAAGATTCGGGAAGATAAGCAGGTTAGCCCGGTTAAAAAGGCCACGCACGAAGATTCGGAGGACGATAATTACCTCCCGCTCTCCAAAGATGCGGTGAGCCTCGGCACCGAAGATTTCATCGTGCCCGAGGAACCTCTTGAGCAAGAGTTCTTCAAGCGCTAGCTAATAGCCATGGCAAGGAGCCTGAAAAAGAAGTAGCAGCAGCTTCAAGCTGACCAAGATCTGCTCAATGATAAATGGACTGATGTCCTAGCAGCCAAAGAATACGGCCTCAAGCGCCCAACCAAAAGCTACCCAAAGCGCAAATTGCTACCTCAGTTCGACGAGGAGGCCCTGGAGTACATACCACCATCGCACAATACGGCCGACCGACCACGTGAAAAAACGACAACTCATGCCGAACACCAGCCTGCCCCGCCTCACCACTCAGGCAGAGGTAAATTAGTCCACGGCCATACATTTGACCTCCGGCAAAACCTGAACAATAAAGCAGGACATACAAGATCAATCTACGGAACGTGAGGACGTGCCTTGACACGTGACCACGGCCACCTATTCGGACGTGACAAACCCAGTCATGCGGGGGCCAAACACCGCAGACGGACTCTATCAGAGCTTTGTCACGATACGGCTCGATATAGAGGCCCCGCACACCCTCATTGCTTCACTGATGAGGTCCTGGATCACGAATTCCCCGAAGGATTCAAGCCCGTGAACATAGAATCATACGATGGAACCACGGCCCCACAGTGTGGATCGAAGACTTCATTCTCCACATCCATATGGCCCGCGGAGATGACCCCCACGCCATAAAATACCTCCCTCTAAAACTCAAAAGGCCAGCTCGGCATTGGCTAAATAGTCTACCTGAAAATTCCATTGGCAGCTCGGAGGACTTGGAAGAGGCTTTCCTCGATAACTTCCAAGGTACATATGTTCGACCTCCGGACGCTGATGACTTAAGCCATATAGTTCAACAGCCCAGAGAGTCCGCCAGGAAATTCAGGACAAGGTTCTTAACTAAAAAGAACCAAATTGTCGACTGTCCAGACGCCGAAGTTCTAGCAGCTTTTAATCATAGCATCCGCAACGAATGGCTCGCTCGCCACCTCGGCCAAGAAAAGCCAAAATCCATGGCAGCCCTCATGGCACTCATGACCCACTTTTGTGCGGGCGAGGACAGTTTGTTGGCCCGTAGCAAAAACAATGCAAGCGACATTGGCACTCCTGAAGTTAAAAGCAACAAAGACAAGTCTCGACGCAATAGATACAAGTGCCGAAACAATAGTGACAACACCGAGGATACGGCGGTCAACACTGAATTCAGTGGCTCTAAGTCCGGTCAGTGTAAGAAGCCGTTACAAAAGAACAATTCGGGCCCATCGAGCTTGGACCGCATACTTGATCGTCCATGCCAGATTCACGGCACTCCCGACAAGCCTCCTAATCATACAAATAGAGAGTGTTGGGTTTTCAAACAGGCCGGCAAATTAAACGCCGAGAACAGGAAAAAGGGATCACAAAGCGAGGACGATGACGAAGAGCCACGACAAACAAACACAGGGAGACAGAAGAAGTTTCCCCCTCAGGTCAAAACGGTGAACATGATATATGCTACCCACATCCCCAAGAGGGAGCGCAAGCGTGCGCTCAGGGACGTCTACGCGATAGAGCCAGTTGCCCAAAAATTCAATCCATGGTCGTCATGCCCAATCACCTTTGATCGTCGGGATCACCCGACCAGCATCCATCATGGAGGCTCAGCCGCACTGGTCTTACACCCAATAATTGATGGGTTCCACCTGACTCGTGTCCTCATGGACGGCGGTAGCAGCCTCAATCTGCTCTATCAGGATACAGTGCGAAAAATGGGCATTAACCCATCAAGGATCAAGCCTACAAAGACCACCTTTAAAGGAGTCATTCCAGGCATAGAGGCCCGTTGTACGGGCTCAATCACATTATAGGTTGTCTTCGGATCTCCGGACAACTTCCGAAGCAAGGAGTTAGTCTTCAATATCGTCCCATTTCGTAGCGGCTATCATGCATTGCTCGTACGAACTACGTTTGCTTGATTCAACGGAGTGCCACACTATGCTTATCTCAAGCTCAAGATGCCAGGCCCACGCGACGTCATAACAGTCAATGGCAATACGGAGCGCTCTATCTGTACAGAAGAGCACACAGCTGCCCTAGCAGCAGAAGTACAAAGCGGCCTTCTCAAGTAGAACCTTCATTCGGCTGCCGAGCCCTCGGACACCCTTAAGAGGGTCTGTGCAGCAGGAGAGCTCGGCTCGTCGGGAGCTTGACTAGCAATCCGCCCTCCGTCTCAGTCCCGATCAAGCGGTGGCCTGCGTGCCGTGCATACATAACTACGCACTGAAAATTCCATGGGCATCGACGGAGGCATAGCTAGCTTGTGATCCACGGCACGGCTCAACCGACATCGGATACGCACATACTTTCACTTTTTGCTTGTTTTATTTCAGGTTTTAATCCCATAGACCCCATCGAGTGGTTTGGTTATTGGTCCTCTTAAAGGATAAACACACCAAGATGGCGAGGAGCGCAGACATACGGGGACTTTTTAGGTGATTCCGTTAACGATAACTCTACCTGTCTTCCAGGACCCACATGTAGCTCTTCCCTAGTTTCGGCATGTTAAATAGCTTGTTGCTTATTGCACTACTTGTATCAATGCGCCTTGATGTACTAATTACATTACAATGAAAATAGTTTGTAGCTGGAGCTATGGGACCCCAGCTTTTTACCTTTACATCTTTTCTGTTTTCTTTCTCTCTTTTCTTTATTTTTTCAGTTTCCTTGTGGATAACCCCATCAGGTAGCACCCGTACACTTCGGTATGTTTTGATGTTTTCCAGGGGCTTTACAGCACCCCACATTACGGCAACAAAAGTCCGAGCACTTCTTGTAAGTATAGTTCGGCACCCCGAATTTAGCATTATATGCATTGGTTCCGAATCATGTCTTTGGTCAATAGTTGGGTTGCCCGGCTCCTGTGCTTGCTACCCTATGTTCCGATACATCGGCTAGGGTAGTAAAGGGAGAACTACTATGATTGTGCCCTGGTCTAAACCGGATGAGCACCTCAGTAGAGAAAGCTGAAAACTGACTGTCATGATGCGGCGAGAGCCAGTCAGCTGTTCGGAGGTCTCAAATCATTGGAGGTTTTTCCGCATTTTGTGAAGGATCGTACTTCCTGATCAGACACTGATAGCACTCTGGTTCATATACTAGGGGCTGCGCCTATGTTTTATTATAAAACTCCTATGGCTAAGTGAGGGCGTTCAAGCTGTATAGTCTGGTTGCCTGGTTCGTTGCGCTAAACAACTCCTTCAAGGACCATATAGTTGAATCAAGATTGTTTAGATACCATCCCGAACACCTCCGTACTACCTATGTGAGGGCAGAAGCTGACGACTGGCCAACCCTCAGATTTCAGATAACACGGCCGCATAGGTGGACACAATCAAAACATAAATTATATCACAAAGCAGATTTGTTGTAATCATACAAGACAAAATACGAGTATATTCATTCAAAAATAATGTCCTGCCCGCACTGCATGGCTACAATAAGAGACCCCTCTAGGACATCCGCAAAATATCGCTCGGGTGTATGGTGCTCCTTGCCCTTCGGCGGCCTTGGTCAGCTCGACGGCGTCCATCTTCGCCCACCACATCTTTCAACGAGCAAAGGCCATCCGAGCACCACATACTGACCGCTTTACAACCTCAAGCCATGGCAGGCACTAACAAGCCGCTTGACCAGCCTGAAGCAGCTACTGGGTACCGGCGTGGCAGGCCATAGCCGGACTATCACTTCCCTCACGGCCAGCTCGGCCGCCTTGTGTAGCTCGACCAACTGTTTCAGCTGGTCGCTGAAGGATACCGAATGTTCTGGCCCAAGATATTGAGACCAGACCAACTTCTCCGTTGAACTCCCTTCCTCGGCTCGATAGAATTCCCCAGCATCGGATACGTTGCGCGGCAAATCCGTAAATACCCCTGTAGAGTACCAAATTCGGGTAAGTAAAAGGAGTGTTTCCTTCACAGACTTGTTTTGCATAATGAAAGCCTTACCCGCCACAATCTTCTTAGCCACCTGAGTTCCTGAAGGGTGCTCTAGGCCTCGGCTCGAGCCTCTTGTGTGCTCTGGCGAGCCTTCGCAAGTTCGGACGTCTGGGTCTTCGAATCACGCTCCAGGGACTCGTACTTCTTGATGGCATCCTGAAGCTCTTGCTAAACCTCGCTGAACCGGGCCTCGTGCTTTTCGCATACATCATGTTCCTTGGCCGCTTTGTCCTCGGCCTCGGCTAATGCCTTGTTGAGGGCCGCCACCTCGGTCGTGGCCCCTAGCATAGTCCATGACACTTTAGTCATCACGAAGTATTCATCCTTCCTAACATACACGCATAGGTTACTGCATACATTGGACGTCCTCCAGCTGCCTCTGCACAAGGCTGAGCTCCTCCTCGGCCCGCTCCAGGCTCTGCTTCAGTTCAGAGACCTCCGTAGTATGAGCGGCAGCAGCCAGCAGTGATGCCTGCTTATTTACATAGACATCATATGTTAGACTCCTGTGAAAATTGTTTTGATCCTCTGATCAGCTTTTCTTTCCGAACACCGAACAGAGCATCAGGGGCTACTGTCTACACTGTGATATTCTTTCTACAATTACCTCAAAGCCTGTTAAAAGGCTACAGACTTCGGTCAGCCCACTTTTGGCAGACTGAACCTTTTTGATCACTATACCCATGAGGACATGGTGTTCATCTACAATTGAAGCACCTCGCAGTGCTTGCAGCAGATCATCTAGCGCCTCTGGTTGGATGGAGGCCACCAGCGGAATAGGCACACCCCCTCCTTTCGGGGAAGGCCGTTCGCCGGACTCTGGAGCTATACAGGTCTCCGGAATGATATCCGGCTGAGGGCCGAATGGAACTCGGCCCCCACCATCAGTTCCCATGGGGGTTTCTTCCCCCATGTGTCCGGCGGCCATGGAGTCATCCTTGGACGTCGCCCTGATGATCTCCGTAGCCTCCCCTTGGTCGGGAGAGGCCATTTGGGGCACCACCTCGTCATCGCCTTTGGGCGAGGCAGAGTGAGCAGATGGCAGCGACATGCTAGCCATCTCCTTCGAGTCTAGCGATCTCTCTGTCAAGGATTGCGGAGAACTGTCGCGGGCCGGAGTGCAATAGCATAAATTAAACATATTAATATGGCAAAGGGGAAGGGCCATACATTTGGACGAGCATAAGGTCTTTGGTACTCATGAAGCAGCCCGAGGCTTGGTCCGAGGCATTCATTCCGGACTGCTATCGACATCTCACGCGGAGTTATCCGTGAGAGAGCCCTTCCCCCTCTTGGGTGCCTTGACCTCCATGTTCATGGAGGCCACCCTTTTCTTCCTCCCCCCCTCAGGGGGGAGTTGTCTTCTTCCTCCTCCTTGTCGTCGTCTTAAATGACCGAAGGGTCAGTCTCGTCTTCGAACGACAGGTCTGAAGTATCCTTTCGCCGAAGGCCACTCCTGGTCCCCTTAGTCGCCTTCTTGGTCTTCTTCTCTGGCACTTCATAAGGCGCCAGGAACAACATCTTCGTCAGGAGTGGGGTCTCTTCGTCTTCGGGTAGCGGGGCTGGACAGTTAATCCGCCTTGCTATGTCAGTTTAGGCCTAACGAAAAAATTGATAAGAGATCTTAGACTTCTTTCTCACAATGCGCTAGTAAAGATTATGCCTTGAGAGTGTGAAAGAACTTACCGAATTATCTTGGCGCTTTGAGCTAAGCCCACGATCCTCGGTTGTAGGCGGTGGCGTCTCGCCGGCCTTGAAAAGCACTTTCCAGATATCCTCGTGTGTTGTGCCGAAGAGCTCTAGAAGTGTATGGTGCTTGGCCGGATCAAATTCCCACAAATAGCAAGTCCGGTGTTGGCACGGGAGGATCCGGCGGATGAGCATAACCTGGATCACATTGACAAGCTTGATCCTGTTGGATATCATGTTCTGGACACATGTCTGGAGCCATGTCAGCTCACCCGGAGAACCCCAGGTTAGGCCCTTCTCTTGCCAGGAGGTGAGCCGCATCGGAGTTCCGGATCGGAATTCGGAGGCCGCCGTCCAGTTGGTGTCACATGGCTCGGTGATGTAGAACCACCCTGATTGCCACCCCTTCACCGTTTCCACGAAAGAACCTTCGAGCCAGGTGACATTGGGCATCCTACCCAACATAGCTCCTCCGCACTCTCCCTATTGACCGCTCACCACCTTTGGCTTCACATTGAAGGTCTTCAGCCATAGGCCGAAATGAGGTGGGATGCGGAGAAAGGCCTCGCACACAACTATAAATGCCGAGATGTTGAGGATAAAGTTGGGGGCTAGATCATGGAAATCTAGCCCATAATACAACATCAGTCCACGAACAAACGGGTGGAGAGGGAATTGATAACCCACAAGTATAGGGGATCGCAACAGCTTTCGAGGGTAGACTATTCAACCCAAATTTATTGATTCGACACAAGGGGAGCCAAAGAATATTCTCAAGTATTAGCAGCTGAGTTGTCAATTCAACCACACTTGGAAACTTAGTATCTGCAGAAGAGTGTTTAGTAGCAAAGTAATACGATAGTGGTGGTGACGGTAACAAAAGAGTAATGAAAGCAAAGTAATATTTTTGGTATTATGTAGTGATTGTAACAATAGCAACGGGAAAGTAAATAAGCGTAAACCAGTATATGGAAAGCTCATAGGCATCGGATCAGTGACAGATAATTATCCCGGATGTGGTTCATCATGTAACAGTCATAATATAGGGTGACACAGAACTAGCTCTAATTCATCAATGTAATGTAGGCATGTATTCCGAATATAGTCATACGTGCTTATGGAAAAGAACTTGCATGACATCTTTTGTCCTACCCTCCCGTGGCAGCGGGGTCCTAATGGAAACTAAGGGATATTAAGGCCTCCTTTTGATAGATAACCGGAACAAAGCATTAGCACATAGTGAATACATGAACTCCTCAAACTACGGTCATCACCGATAAGTATCCCGGTTATTATCACTTCGGGGTTAACGGATCATAACACATAATAAGTGACTATAGACTTGCAAGATAGGATCAAGAACTCTCATGTATTGATGAAAACATAATAGGTTCAGATCTGAAATCATGGCGCTCGGGCCCTAGTGACAAGCATTAAGCATAGCAAAGTCATAGCAACATCAATCTCAGAACATAGTGGATACTAGGGATCAAACCCTAACAAAACTAACTCGATTACATGATAAATATCATCCAACCCATCATCGTCCAGCAAGCCTACGATGGAATTACTCACGCACGGCAGTGAGCATAATGAAATTGGTGATGGAGGATGGTTGATGATGATGACGGCGATGAATCCCCCTCTCCGGAGCCCCGAACGGACTCCAGATCAGCCCTCCCGAGAGGTTTAGGGCTTGGCGGCGGCTCCGTATCGTAAAACGCGATGATTTCTTCTCTCCTATTTTTTCTCCCCGAAAGCAGTTATATAGAATTGGAGTTGGAGCCAGGAGGTCTCCAGGGGGCCCACGAGGGAGGGGGCGCGCCCTAGGGGGGTTTTGTTTTTAATTACTACTACAAGCATGGAAAGTAAATTAATTAAAAGCTACAACTAATTTTTTTGGTTTTTTCTTAAGGTTTATTAAACACACAAGAAGAAAGCATAAAAGGAAATAAACTAGCATGGATGATACAATGAAAAAGTATGAGCACTGACATCTAGCAATGAGTGTGTGTGGACATAAATGTAATGTCGGTGAGAAATACTTACTCCCCCAAGCTTAGGCTTTTGGCCTAAGTTGGTCTATGGCCACGGCTGGCCTGGCTGATATCCATAATAATAGTTGGGGTCGTACTGCGATGCAGCGGCTATCGCCTCCCGAGCTGCAGTGTGGCAACGACTGGCCTCCACTCTCCTCTCGTACTCATCTGCTTCCTCTCTGGTAATAATATATCCTCCTCTTGCCTGATAATCAAAGAAAGTCGGAGCAGGGAGAGTAATACGGACAACACGGCGTCTGTCAAAGATTTTTCGATAGTGGAGAGGCGATTCGTTCCTCTCGACAAAATGGTGAGAAACCATAGAATCAAAATCTAAATAAGCAGGAGGTAACTCCATGTCTCCTTCACGAACGTCTATCTCAAGAAATTTAGCTAAGCGGGTTGCATAAATTCCTCCAAAGAAATCTCCATTATATCTATTATGATGCAACCTACGAGCTACAATGGCTCCCATATGATAAGATTGGTCTCCTGACACAGCACTCCTGAGAATGCTAAGGTCAGGGACACACATGTGACATGCTTCATCCTTAGCATTTATGCACCTACCTATGAAGAGAGCAAAATAATGTATAGTAGGAAAGTGAATGCTCCCTATGGTATCTTGCGTTATATCTCTAGATTCCCCAACAGTTATACTAGCAAGAAAGTTTCTAAATTCAGATTTAGGGGGATCCCTAACACTACCCCATTGTGGAAGTTTGCAAGCAAAAGTGAAATCTTCTAAGTCCATGGTATAAGATTTGTCATAAAGATCAAACATGACTGAAGGAGAATTACATGAAGATGAATACTCAAACCTCCTCACAAAAGAGCTTGTGAGATCATGATACTGGGGGAATTTGTCTGCCTCAAAGTGCTCAAGACCGGCATTACGCAAATATGCGTTAAATTCTTATTTAATTCCCGCTCGATCCATAAAATTTTCAGAAGGCCACTCACAAGGACGCACTGGAGCGCCTCTTCGTGGCTCTTCATCAGCATCACGCATTGCAAGCCTGGGTCCTTGCTTCCTTGAAGAACCACCTTGGAACATTTTCCTAAGCATATTTCTTCCTCTGAAAAATTCTGAAAATTTTTAGTAACTTCAAAGTAAAAGTAAACCAAACTCAATAATATTGATAGCAACAACTCCTACAAGTGCCTAAAGCCTATATCATGCATCAAAACTACTTTTGACCATATAAATTTGACATGTAAGCTCAAGAACAGGGTCACCTAAGCAACACAAATTTGCAATGAATAAAGCAGTAGAACAAAAACTAATTGGACCAATGGAGGAGTCACATACCAAGGAACAATCTCCCCAAGCAATTTTGTGAGAGGTGCTTTGAGCAAGGAGATCGAAAATGGCAGCAAAGAGGGCTGGAACTCGTGCTTGAGTTGGTTTTTCGTGTTTGTGGGAGGAAGAAGAAGAGGATGGGCACAGGAATAAGTGGAGGAGGGCCACCGTGAGCCCACGAGGTAGGGGGGCGCGCCCAAGGGGGTGGGCGCGCCCTCCAACCTCGTGGCAAGGTGGTTGGCCCCCTAGTGTGTTCTTTGTTCCATAAATCCTCAAATATTCTAGAAAAAACCATATTTAATTTTCAGGGCATTTGGAGAACTTTTATTTTCGAGGTATTTTTATATTGCACGGATAATCAGATAACAGACAAAAAATTATTTATTTTTTACTTCATTTCAACTAAATAACAGAAAGTATAGAGAGGGTACAGAAGGTTATGCTTCTAGTTTCATCCATCTCATGCTCATCAAAAGGAATCCACTAACAAGGTTGATCAAGTCTTGTTAACAAACTCATTCCGATTAACATGAAACCGGAGAAATTTCGAATAACACTAGGTTACCTCAACGGGGATATGCACATCCCCAATAATAAGTATATCATATTTCTTCTTGACAGTAGGGAGAGGAAATTCAAACCCTCCAAATATAATCGATGGAATTTTTCCGATAGAATTGATACTATGAAGTTGAGGTTGTTTCCTCGGAAAATGTACCGTATGCTCATTACCATTAACATGAAAAGTGACATTGCCTTTGTTGCTATCAATAACAGCCCCGGCAGTATTAAGAAAAGGTCTTCCAAGAATAATAGACATACTATCGTCCTCAGGAATATCAAGAATAACAAAGTCCGTTATAATAGTAATGATTGCAACCACAATAGGCACAACCTCACAAATACCGACAGGTATAGCAGTTGTTTTGTAAGCCATTTCCAAAGATATTTCAGTAGGTGTCAACTTATTCAAATCAAGTCTACGATATAAAGAGAGAGGCATAACACTAACACCAGCTCCAAGATCACATAAAGCAGTTTTAACATAGTTTCTTTTAATGGAGCATGGTATAGTAGGTACTCCTGGATCTCCATGTTTCTTTGGTATTCCACCCTTAAAAGTATAATTAGCAAGCATGGTGGAAATTTCATCTTCTGGTATCTTTCTTTTATTTGTAACAATATCTTTCATGTACTTAGCATAAGGATTCATTTTGAGCATATCAGTTAATCGCATACGCAAAAAGATAGGTCTAATCATTTCAGCAAAGCGCTCAAAATCCTCATCATCCTTTTTCTTGGATGGTTTGGGAGCAAAAGGCATGGGTTTCTGAACCCAAGGCTCTCTTTCTTTACCATGTTTCCTAGCAACAAAGTCTTTCTTATCATAACGTTGATTCTTTGATTGTGGGTTATCAAGATCAATAGCAGGTTCAATTTCTACATCATTATCATTACTAGGTTGAGCATCATTATGAACATCATCATTAACATTTTCATTAGGTTCATGTTCATTGCCAGATTGTGTTTCAGCATCAGAAATAGATATACCATTTGGATTATCAGGTGGTTCAGCAATAGGTTCAGTAGAAGTTTGCATAGTTCTATCATTTTTCTTTTTCTTCCTTTTAGAAGAACTAGGTGCATCAATATAATTTCTCTGAGAATCTTGCTCAATTCTCTTAGGGTGGCCTTCATGATACAAAGGTCCTGAGTCATTCTACCAGTTCTAGTAGCCACTTTAACAGCATAATTATTTTTCTTACTATTCATCTCATTGAGCAAGTACTTGTTCTACTTGAGTGGTAACCATAGAAGCATGTTTGCTAACAAGTTTAAGTTCACCTCTAATATTAGCCATATAATCACCCAAGTATTTAATCATATCAGCATCTTGTTTTAATTGTCTACCAAAATAAGCATTGAAGTCTTCTTTCTTAAACATAAAATTATCAAACTCATCCAAGCATTGACTAGCAATTTTAGTAGGAGGGATTTCAGCTTTATCATATCTATAGAGAGAATTTACCTTTACTACTTGTGTCGGGTTATCGGGGTTTGGAGGTTCTTAAATAAATAAAGGATTAAGGTCATATGTTTCTTCAATAGGCGGTAAATTAAGACCATGTATTTCTTCAATAGGAGGTAAATTCTTAACATCTTCAACTTTAATACCTTTTTATTTCATAGATTTCTTTGCCTCTTGCATATCTTCGGGACTAAGAAATAGTCTTCGGAGTTGGTTTAGGAATAGGATCATTAATTGGAGCAAGAGCTGGCTCAGGAGGTGGCTTAGTAGGTGGCTTAGGAGGTGCCCAATTATTTTCATTTGTCAACATATTATTCAATAAGATTTCAGCTTCATCCAGTTTATTTCCCTGAAAAGAGAACCAGCACAACTATCTAGGTAATCTTTGGAAGCATCGGTTTGTCCATTATAAAAGATATCAAGTATTTAATTTTTCTTAAGAGGATGATCAGGCAAAGCATTAAGTAACTTGAGAAGCCTCCCCCAAGCTTGTGGGAGACTCTCTTCTTCAATTTGCACAAAGTTATATATTTCCTTTAAAGCAGCTTGTTTCTTATGAGCAGGGAAATATTTAGCAAAGAAGTAGTAAATCATATCCTGGGGACTACGCACACAACCAGGATCAAGAGAATTAAACCATATCTTAGCATCACCCTTTAATGAGAACGGAAATATTTTAAGGATATAAAAGTAGCGAGATCCCTCATCATTAGTGAACAGGGTGGCTATATCATTTAATTTAGTAAGATGTGCCACAACAGTTTCAGATTCATAGCCATGAAAAGGATCAGATTAAACTAAAGTAATTATATCAGGATCAACAGAGAATTCATAATCCTTATCAGTAACAAAGATAAGTGAAGTAGCAAAAGCAGGGTCAGGTTTCATCCTAGCATTTAGAGATTGCTTATTCCATTTAGCTAATAACCTTTGAGTTCATATTTATCTTTGCAAGCTAAAATAGCTAAGGAAGCTTATTGATCAAATAAATAACCCTCAGGAATAACAAGTGATTCTTCATCATCACTTTCATCATGATAATCAGATTCAATATTTTCAATCTCTATAGCCCTAGCAAGTCGTTCCTCGAGAAAATCACCAAGTGGCACAGTAGTATCAAGCATAGAAGTAGTTTCATCATAAGTATCATGTATAGCAGAAGTAGCATCATCAATAACATGCGACATATCAGAACAAATAGCAGAAGCAGGTTTAGGTGTCGCAAGCTTACTCATAACAGAAGGTGAATCAAGTGCAGAGCTAGATGACAGTTCCTTACCTCCCCTCGTAGTTGAGGGATAAATTGTTGTCTTAGCGTCTTTCAAATTCTTCATAGTGTCCAGCAGATATAAATCCCAAGTGACTCAAAGAATAGAGCTATGCTCCCCGGCAACGGCGCCAGAAATTAGTCTTGATAACCCACAAGTATAGGGGATCGCAACAGCTTTCGAGGGTAGAGTATTCAACCCAAATTTATTGATTCGACACAAGGGGAGCCAAAGAATATTCTCAAGTATTAGCAGTTGAGTTGTCAATTCTACCACACCTGGAAACTTAGTATCTGCAGCAGAGTGTTCAGTAGCAAAGTAATACGATAGTGGTGGTGACGGTAACAAAACAGTAATGAAAGCAAAGTAATATTTTTGGTATTATGTAGTGATTGTAACAATAGCAACGGGCAAGTAAATAAGCGTAAACCAGTATATGGAAAGCTCGTAGGCAACGGATCAGTGATGGATAATTATGCCGGATGTGGTTCATCATGTAACAGTCATAACACAGGGTGACACAGAACTAGCTCCAATTCATCAATGTAATGTAGGCATGTGTTCCGAATATAGTCATACATGCTTACGAAAAAGAACTTGCATGACATCTTTTGTCCTACCCTCCCGTGGCAGCGGGGTCCTAATGGAAACTAAGGGATATTAAGGACTCCTTTTAATAGAGAACCGGAACAAAGCATTAGCACATAGTGAATACATGAACTCCTCAAACTACGGTCATCACCGGTAAGTATCCCGATTATTGTCACTTCGGGGTTAACGGATCATAACACATAATAAGTGACTATAGGAATGCAAGATAGGATCAAGAACTCTCATATATTGATGAAAACATAATAGGTTCAGATCTAAAATCATGGCACTCGGGCCCTAGTGACAAGCATTAAGCATAGAAAAGTCATAGCAACATCAATCTCAAAACATAGTGGATACTAGGGATCAAACCCTAACAAAACTAACTCGATTACATGATAAATCTCATCCAACCCATCACCGTCCAGCAAGCCTACGATGGAATTACTCACGCACGACGGTGAGCATCATGAAATTGGTGATGGAGGATGGTTGATGATGATGACGGTGACGAATCCCCCTCTCCGGAGCCCTGAACGGACTCCAGATGAACCCTCCCGAGAGGTTTTAGGGCTTGGCGGCGGCTCCATATCATAAAACCCTATGATTTCTTCTCTCCTATTTTTTTCTCCCTGAAAGCAGTTATATAGAGTTGGAGTTGGAGTCGGGATGTCTCCAGGGGGCCCATGAGGTAGGGGGCGCGCCCTAGGGGGGGGCGCCCCCCACCCTCGTGGCAAGGGTGTGGGCCCCTGGTCTTCATCTTTGGTGAGGATTTTTTTATTATTTATTATAATATATCCCATGGAGTTTCATGTCATTCCGAGAACTTTTGTTTTCTGCACATAAAACAACATCATGGCAATTCTGCTGAAAACAGCGTTAGTCCGGGTTAGTTCCATTCAAATCATACAAGTTAGAGTCCAAAACTAGGGCAAAAGTGTTTGGAAAAGTAGATACGACGGAGATGTATCAGGAATCCCAACCCGCGGACAAAATGTGTGAGGAACACCACTCTCTCATGAGGCTCAGGGGTGGGGACGATCTGTCCCTTGGCTGGAAGTCAGTAATTGATCTCCTTGGCCAAGTATCCAGCCTCTCGGAGCTCCTCTATATTTTTCCTCTTAATGGAGGAGGCCATCCACTTGCCGCCGGCTCCGGATCAGGACATGGTTGGGTGTTTGTTTGAATGGGAGCGAATGAGGACTTGGGCATTGGAGCTCAAGAATGGAGAGGCGGGAAGAAAACGTGGGAGAAGAAAGGGGAATCTTATCTCCTTATAAGGGCGGTGAATATCGGACGCCCCCCATTCGCCTTAAAATTCGCTTGCTCCCAAGGGCTGTGTAAATGGCGCGGTTGGGTTACCCACGCCCATATTGATGAGAATCCCGTAATAAGGGGACCCAATCTCTACTTTGACAAGACGTGCCAATGACAACCGCATCTCGAAACGTGGGGCGAAAAACGGTTCGAAATTCTGACTGGACAGGCGTAACATCGCATTACTAAAGTTGTCAGCAGATTGGACTTGTGTGTTATTATGTTCTCTTTGCGGTTGTGTGCGGTGTGTGTTACAGGTCCGGACACGATCAATTCGTCTGGAGACTATTCGGGAGTTCGGAAGGAGGAACCCGCCTTGCAATGCCAAAGACACCACTACGCGCCGGATACCTTGTCATTGAAGCCAGTTTCAGGGGCTACTGAGGGAGTCCTGGACTAAGGGGTCCTCGGGCATCTGGCCTGTTATCTATGGGCCGAACTGATGGGCTGTGATGATATGAAGACCGAAGACTGTACCCGTGTCTGAATGATACTCTCCTTGGTGTGGAAGGCAAGCTTGGCGAACAACTATGAAGATTCCATCTTATGTAACCGACTCTATGTAACCCTAGATCCCCCCGGTGTCTATATAAACCGGAGGGTGTAGTCCGGAAAGGATATACTTAATACCTTAGTGATACAGGCTAGACTTCTAGGGTTTAGCCATTATGATCTCGTGGTAGATCAACTCTTGCAATACTCATATTCATCAATATCAATCAAGCAGGAAGTAGGGTATTACCTCCATAGAGAGGGCCCGAACCTGGGTAAACATCATGTCCCCTATCTCCAGTTACCATCAACCTTAGACGCACAGTTCGAGACCCCCTTCCCGAGATCCGCCGGTTTTGACACCGACAACGACGACCACCTATTAAGATGTGACAAACCTAGCCACGCCCGGGCCGAAAACCGCAAACGGACTCCATCGGAGGTACGTCACAGTGTGGCCCAACATAGAGGCGCCGCACACCCTCTTTGCTTCACAGACGAAGTGATGGAGCATGAATTCCCAGACGGGTTCAAACCTATGAATATCGAATCATATGATGGAACAACGGATCCCACGGTATGGATTGAGGACTTCCTCCTCCATATCCACATGGCCCGTGGGGACGACCTTCATGCCATCAAATACCTACCACTAAAACTCAGACCAGCTCGGTACTAGTTAAACAGTCTACCGGAAAATTCTATTGGCAGCTGGGAAGATTTGGAGGACGCCTTTCGTGACAACTTCCAAGGAACATATGTCCAGCCACCGGACGCCGATGACTTAAGTCACATTGTCCAGCAGCCCGGAGAGTCGGCTAGGAAGCTCTGGAATAGGTTCTTAGTTAAAAAGAACCAAATCATCGACTGTTCGGATGCAGAAGCCCTTGCGGCCTTTAAACACAGCGTCCAGGATGAATGGCTTGCACGCCACCTCGGTCAAGAAGGACCTAGAACCATGACAACCCTTACCGCTCTAATGACCCGCTTTTGCGTGGGAGAAGACAACCGGCTGGATCGTAGAAGCAATAGGCCAGCGACTCGGGCACTTCTGAAATCCAAGACGGCAGTGGCAAGCCACGTTGAAGCAAACACAACAGTCGCAATGATAATGAAAGATCAGGCGACACAGCGCTCAACGCCGGATTCAGCAATCCCAAGCTCGGTCAACGGAAAAAGCCATTCAAGGTGAACAGAGACGAACAATCGAACCTAGACAGGATACTAGACCGACCCTGCCAGATTCATGGCCACCCAAATAAACCAGCTAACCATACCAATAGAAACTGTTGGGTCCTCAAGCAGGTCGGCAAGCTCAACGCCGAACACAAGGGAAGGGGGCCGCCAGGCAATAGGGACGACGGAGTGGTTCACAAGCCAAATGCCGGGGGCCAGAAGCAATTTCCGCCCGAAGATCGATCAAATCCGGAACAGAAATAGCAGTTCAGCTTCCGTTGCCCATCTCATATACGCGTTAACACTATACCGCGCATACATAACTATGCACTTAAGATACCATGGGCATTGGCGGAAGCATAATACGTACAATTCTGCAAGCACTCCGGTAACATTTTTATCTACTTTCCTTTTTTGTTCTTCATTATCTCTTAAATATAGGTGGTGTAAAGGAGAAACATCTAAGACCGACTCCATAGGAGTTCGGATCTGTACACTCACCTACGGGGCTACTTCCTTCAAGGATTCCCCTCGCCAAGGACAGACGGTGCAGACGTGCGACAGGAGGTCCAAAATAACTTTTTGTAGACTGTACTCTTTTTCGAGATTGTAACATGCCTTTTTCCTCTGCCTTCGACCCAGGGCATATCAAATAGCCGAGGTCATGGCCTTTATATATATCAAGTAATCATTGGCATATCGCTCAGGTCCCAGTTTCGCATTCTCCGAATTAATCATCCGCGTCTTTCCACAAAGGAACGCCTCCTATGGTTGTTTCACAGATATACCCTAGCTTAAACTTGCCAGGGGCTCGGTACGGGAACAAATTAGTTGCCAACAAAGTCAGAACAGCTTTTACAGCGTACTTCGGCGTCGCGAGTTTGGCCTTATATGCATTAGCTCCGAATCATGTCTTGGGGTCAATAGTTGGGTTGCCCGGCTCCTGTGCTTGCTATCCTACGTTTTGCTCTATCGGCTAGGGTGGTAAAGAGAGAACTACTGTAATTGTGCTTTTGGTTCACTTGGCTCAGCACCTCAATAGAGAAAACTGAAAACTGATTGTCATGATGCGGCGAGAGCTGGTCAACCACTCGATGACTTATCGGAATCTCTAGCGATTCCTCCGTTTCACACGAAGGACCTCTTTTCGGTCACATATGTACACGCATCGTATGAATAAGCCGCATACATACCAGGGGCTATGTCGTAGACCCACCACAAAACTCCTATGGCTAAGTGAAAGTGTTAACGCCCTATAGTCTGGTTGCCTGGTTCGCCGCATTGACACCTCCTTCACGGACCAAGACGTTGGGTCAAGAGTGATCAAATGCTTTTCTGAACACCCCCGTACTTCCTTAAAGGGGGTTGAAGCCGGCGACGGGAAAACTTTCAGATTATATTAAAATGGCTGCACAGGTGGAACACAAACTTTCGAGCAATATATAAAAACAGATGAACCATAAAATTGTCTCATACAATTCTCATACACCTCACTCGAACATTATGTCTTTCTAGCATTGACCCTCTATCAAGCGGGCGGCCACTAGGATGTCTTCAAAATAATGCTCCGGTTCATGGTGGTCCTTGCCCTTGGGTGGACTCTTCATTGCAACATCGATGGCCTTCATCTTCCCCCAGAATGTCTTGACTCGGGCAAGGGCCATCCATGCACCCTCGATGCACACCGACCGCTTCACAGTGTCGATACGTGGCACCGCGTCAACAAGCCGCTGCACCAAGCCGAAGTAACTATTTGGAACACGCTCAGTTGGCAATAACCGGATTATGACATTCTTCATGGCAGCGCCGGATATCCTATGAATCTCGGCCCACTGGGACATCTGCTCATTCAGCAACTGGGGGCGCTTTGATGCACCGAATTGTGACTAGAAAACCTTCTCCATTGCATACCCCTCTTGCGCCTGGTAAAATTGCGCCGCATCGGAAGAACTCTTTGGCAAGTCTAAAAACTCGTCCGGAGAACTCCACAATTTGTTAAGATGAGCATAGTACGGATCGCCGAACTTTGTTTCTAGCAAAAATGGCTTACCAGCCGCAATCTCCCCAGCTTGCCGGATCTCCTCACGGGCGGCTCTGGATTCAGACCGCGCTTCTCGCACGTCTCGTAAGGCCTTGTCAATTTCAGCCGTTTTGGCTTCATTCTCCTTCTCAAGGAGTTCACAGCGGCTAGCAGCATTTTTTAGCTCGAGCGCCATCATGGATATCTTCTCCTTGTCTTGACGCCGAGAAGCTCGTTCGGCTTTTAACTCAGCCAATGCCTTTTCGACAGCCGCATTACTACACCGAGCCTGCTCCTTGGCCCGGGCCAGTTCCGCCCGAAGAATTTCAACGGCGGCAGCACCATCTGCAGCCATGCATATTACAGTATGTAACTTTCAGCGTCATGCTTATATCACAAAAAAAATGTATGTGAAGGGACTGCCCCAAATACATACCTTGCAATTCGTCAAGACACATATTGATTAATGCAATGTCATCCCCGGCCACATCAAGCTTCCGTTGCAGCTCGGCAATATCCGTAGTCTAGGAAGAAGTCGAGGAGGAAGCAGCATGTGTTCAAGTTAATCAGATTAGTCCTTGAATATTTCTTCTTGATCCTCCGTTCGCCTCCCATGGGAAGCCAACCCGAGTCTCAGGGGGTACTATCTATACACAGGTGTATTTTGCGAATAAAACACAATTGCACATATTATAGTACAAACCTCAAAGCCTCTTAGTAGGCTCACAAAGGCCTCATTCAATCCGCTCTTCGCGGACAGGACCTTTTCAACCACCGTGCCCATCAAGGTACGATGTTCCTCTAAGACGGACGCCTGCCGCAGCATGTTTGTTAGGATATCCGGCGCCTCTGGGTCTCCGGAGGCTACCGTAGGAGTACGGCCACCCTTTGAAGGGATCCGTTTATTCATATCCGATTGTATACTAGATTGTTCGGGGCCTTCATTATTGTTCCCCGGACCCTGGGCCACCGAAGTATCACCTTCGGGTAATGTCTTCATCATCCCTTGCACCACTTGTTGGTCAGGGGAGACCCTCCACGACAACACCTCAAAGTCGTCCGCCCTATTGGATGGAGAGGCCGAGGGGCATCTCGCTTTCCATCATCTCTAGGAGAAGGTCCCCCAAGGAAGAGGATTGTTGAAGAAGACTACGTACTGAGCTGCAAAAAAATATATATTCCAGGCATTATAAGAAAGGAACGGGACATGTTTAAAATAGCCTTGTTCACTTTCGATTTGTCCCGAGGCTTGTCCTCGTCATGAGACTGCGCTTCGACGTCCTCCAAGCCTGAGCCACCCACCAGAGGCATCTTGCCTTTCTTAGGAGCCTGCTTCTCCCAGTCTTCGGAGGCGGCCCTTTTCTTCCCACGAGGGGAGGAGACAATGTCCCCCTCTTCACTCTTGTCTTCGAATGAGGGAATTTTTATTCCTCCGGACACAATGTCTGAGGTACCCTTGCAATAGGGGTCATCTTTGGTCTTTCCACTCTTCGCCTCGCCCTCCTTCACATGCATTTGGTATGGTGCCGGGGCTAGCATCCTTGTTAAAACAGGATTCGCTGGGCCTTCGAGCAGAGAGGTCAAACACATAATTAGTTCCACCTTCTTTATCCAGCCCTGGAGAGATGTAGCCTGCTTAGTACCGTATTACGGTATGCGTAATTACAAAGTGTTCGGATGACAAGTGCTTACTGGGGTATCCGGACGGTTGCAGTTAAGGCCAGCGTCCTCGGTAGTGTTCGGCCAATGTTTTCGCTTCCCAAAAAACAACTTCCACATCCCTTCGTGCGTAGTGCCGAAGAAGTGTTGGAGGGTTCGTGGTCCTTCCGGATTGAGCTCCCACATGCGGCGAGACCTGCGCTGGCAGGGCAATATTCGACGAACTAGCATCACTTGAATCACGTTGACAAGATCGATGTCTCTCTCAAGGAGGGCTCGGATGCGGCTCTGTAGAGTCTGCACTTCATCAACTGATCCCGCCCTTGTTGACCCATGATGCAAGCTGTAATAGTGGGCCAGGATGGAATGTGGGTGCAGCTACCCACTTGGTGTTGTGGGGCCCCGTGACGTAAAACCACTCCCGCTGCCAGTGATTGGAACTTTTGGTAAAAGAACCTTTTGGCCAAGGAGTGCTGGTGAGTTGGCTGATCATAGCACCGCCGCACTCCACCTGTTCCCCATCGACTTCCTTCGGCTTCACACTGAAGGTCTTGAGCCATAAGCCGAAGTGTGGGGGGATTCGGAAGAAGGCCTCGCATGTAATGATAAACACCGAGACGTGGAGGATAGAGTCCGGGGCTCGGTCATGAAAATCTAGTCTGTAATAAAACATTAGCCCCTGGACGAAGGGGTGAAGAGTGAACCCTATCCCCTAGAGGAAGTGGGAGATGAATATGACCCTCTCGCCAGATCTGGGGGTCGGAATAACCTGTCCTTGAGCAGGAAGCCTGTGGTGGACCTCCACGGTCAAATATCTGGCCGCCCGAAGCTTTGCGATATCCTCCTCTGTAACGGAGGAAGCCACCCATCGGCCTTGAGAGCTGGGTCTGGACATGATGGGGAGGCTTGAAGCAATGAAGTCGAACCTTGGGTGCTATAACTCGAGGTTGGGAAGGCTGAGGAGAGGTTTGGCATAAAAAGACGACCCTTAGTTCCTTTATAAAGGCAGTGGGTACTGAACGCCTCCTCCTAAGCCTAAGAACCTGCCTATTCCTAAGGAATCTTTCCCGCGGGACGGTTGGGTTACCCACGCTCGTATTGATGAAAATCCCGCAATAAGGGGACACGATCTCCTCTTCGACAAGACGTGCCAATAAAAACCACACCCCGAAACATGGAACGGTGGGACGGGAAACGGTTCGAAATAATGATCGGGAAGTGTGACGTCACGTTACTAAAGTTGTAAGCAGATTGGATTCGTGAAATACTATACTCTCTACGGCTGTGTGTTGCAGATCCGGACACGATAAATTCATCCGAAGACTATTTTGGAGTTCGGAAGGAGGAACCCGCCTTGCAATGCCGAAGACAGATCTACGCGCCAGATACCTCGTCATTGAAGCCAGGTTCAAGGGCTACTGAGGGAGTCCTGTACTAGGGGGTCCTCGGGTGTCCGGCCTGTTAGCCATGGGCCGGACTGATGGGTTGTGAAGATACGAAGACCGAAGACTGCACCCGTGTCCGGATGGGACTCTCCTTGGCATGGAAGGCAAGCTTGGTGTCGAATATGTAGATTCCTTTCTGTGTAACCGACCTCATGCAACCTTAGATCCTTCTGGTGTCTATATAAACCAGAGGAGTTAGTCTAGATAGGAGAAATTAATTATCATAGCCATACAAGCTAGACCTCTAGGCTTTAGCCATTACAATCTCGAGGTAGATCAACTCTTGTAATACTCATATTCATCAATGTGAATCAAGCATGACGTAGGGCATTACCTCCATAGAGAGGGCCCGAACCTGGGTAAACATCATGTACCTTGTCTCATGTTACCATCGACCTTAGACGCACAGTTCGGGACCCCCTACCCGAGATTTGCCAGTTTTGACACCGATAGAGGGGACAACCGACCCAGGCGCGCCAGGAGGCCCAGGCATGCCCTGGTGGGTTGTGCCCATCTAGGGTGCCTCGGACCGCCTCTTTGCTCTATAAATACCCAAATATTCCCAAAACCCTAAGGGCGATGAAATATTCATCCAGCCGCCGCAGAGTCTAGAACCACCAGATCCAATCTAGACACCATCACAGAGGGGTTCACCACTTCCATTGGTGCCTCTCCGATGATGTGTGAGTAGTTCTTTGTAAACCTTCGGGTCCGTAGTTAGTAGCTAGATGTCTTCATCTCTCTCTCTCTCTCTCTTGATTCTCAATACAATGGTCTCTTGGAGATCCATATGATGTAACTCTTTTGCGGTGTGCTTGTTGGGATCGATCAACTTTGAGTTTATGATCAGATCTATCTTTTTATATCCATGAAAGTATTTGAGTTTCTTTGATCTCTTTTATGCATGATCTCTTATAGCCTCGTATTTCTTCTTTGATATTGGGGTTTTATTTGGCCAACTTGATCTATTGCGGTGCCCGGAAGTGGGTTCGATCTTACGGTGCTTGATCCCAGTGACAAAAAGGGAACCGACACGTATGTATCGTTGCTACTAAGGATAAAAAGATGGGATCTATATCTACCGCCATAGATAAACGGATCTCGTCTACATCATGTCATTGTTCTTATTGCATTACTCCGTTTTTCCATGAACATAATACACTAGATGCATGCTGGATAGCGGTCAATTTGTGGAGTAATAGTAGTAGATGCAGGCAGTAGTCTGTCTACTAATCCAGGACGTGATGCCTATGTAATGATCATTGCCTCGATATCGTCATAATTATTTGAGGTTCTATCAATTGCCCAACAGTAATTTGTTTACCCACCGTTTGCTATTTTTCTCGAGAGAAGGCACTAGTGAGATCTACGGCCCCCGGGTCTTCTTTGTCATATATTTTCCTTTGCGATATATTTTTCTCTTGCTTTTATTTTTAGATCAATTAAACCAAAAACCCAAAAATACCTTGCTGCAATTTATTCTATTTGGCGTTTGATCTATCAATATTTACAACTTTCTCCCGTCCACGCACCGTTTCTGGCGCCATTACCCGAAAGGGATTGACAATCCCTTTAACACGCAGGGTTGCGAGTGGTTGTTATTTGTGTGCAGGGGCTGTTTACATTGTGTTGCTTGGTTCTCCTATTGGTTCGATAACCTCGGTTTCATATGTGAGGGAAATACCTACCGCCGCTGTGCTGCATCATCCCTTCCTCTTTGGGGAATTACTGACGTAGCTTCAAGCGACATCAAAAGGAATTTCTTGCGCCATTGCCGGGGAGGATCTTTATCATAACCAGGTTCCTAATCACAAATCTCATCTCCTCGCAATTTATATTATTTGCCATTTGCCTCTCGCTTTCCTCTCCCCCACTTCAGAAAAAATTGATGTTTTATTCGCCTCTCTTTTCCGTTCGCCGTTTTCTTACCGGATCTGTTTTTGAGTGCAATCTTGTTGTGTGGTCATCATGACTCAAGAGAACACACCAAGTTATGTGATTTCTAAAATACCAACAATAATGATTTTATTGGTACTCCGCTCGCTCCTCCGACCGCTAGTGCGGAGACTTGTCATATTAATATTGCTTTGCTGAATCTTGTGATGAAAGACCAATTTTTCGTTACTCCTAATGATGATGCCTCATACCATCTTAATACCTTCGTGGAATTATGCAATATGCAAAAGAAAAAGGATGTGGACAATGATGTGGTCAATATGAAATTATTTCCATTTTCTTTGCATGATTCTGCAAAAAATTGGTTCTCTTCTTTGCCTCACAATATTATCGATTCTTGGAATAAGTGCAAAGATGCTTTTATCACTAATTGTTTTCTTCCCACAAAAATTATTCCTTAGAATCCAGATCATGAATTTCAAGCAACTTGAACATGAGCATGTTGCACAATCTTGGGAAAGGATGAAACTGATGCTGAGGAATTTCCCAACACATGGGTTAGATCTTTGGATGATCATATAAAAAATTTATGTGGGGTTGAATTTTGTTTCTTGTAATCTTTTAAATTCCGCCGCGGGTGGTAATTTTATGGAAATTACTTTGGGTGAATCCACCAAATTGCTTGAGAATATTATGGCAAATTATTCGCAATGGCATACCGAAAGAGCTCCTACTAGTAAAAAGGTTAATTTGGTTGAAGAAATTTCTATTTTGAGTGAAAAAGTTGATGCTCTTGTCAAATTGGTTGCTAGTAGAAGTGCTCCTATTGATATTAATGATATGCCTTTGTCTACCTTGATTGAGCAAAATAGTGATGCCATAGATGTGAATTTTATATCTCGAAATAATTTCAACAACAATGCTTATAGAGGTAATTTCAATCCTAGGCCTTTTCTTAGTAATTCCACTAATAATTATGGTAATTCTTATGGAAATCAATCTTATAACAATAATAATAGGAACACCTCTGATCTCGAGAACAATATTAAAGAATTTATCAATACACAAAAAGTTGTCAACACTTCCATAGAACAAAAGTTGAGTAAGATTGATGATTTGTCTAGAAGTGTTGATAGAATTGCTCATGATGTCGAAAATCTCAAGATGAAATTTTTTGTGCCTAAAGCAGATGAATCAACTAAATCTCTTTATGTTTCTATGGATGAAATTAAGAAAATAACTGCTATGCTTAGAGCTAAAAGAGAATTTTTAGAAAAAGCTTTTTCTAGTGATTATTCTTGCAAAAATGATGAAGATCTTAAAATGATTGGTGTTTCTTCTATTGATTATTTGTTTAATAAAGTTAAGAATGATGAAAAAGGGCTGGAGAAGAGTCAACTTTAGGTAGAAGGCATCCCAATATTTTGGAGGGTGAAAATCTTGTTGAAAAAACTGATGAAAGTGGGTTTGGAGAGGTCAAAACTTTAGCTAGTGATGCACCCACTCTTTTGGATTACAAAGACTTTAATTATGATAGTTGCTCTTTGATTGATTTTATTTCTTTGTTGCAATCCATGATGAATTCATCCCATGCTTATGAACAAAACAAAGCTTTTACTAAACATATTGTTGATGCTATGATGAAAGCTCTTGAAGAGAAATTGGAATTAGAAGTTTCAATTCCTAGAAAATTGTACGATGAGTGGGAACCTACTATCAAAGTCAAGATTAAAAATTATGAGTGTTTTTCATTGTGTGACTTGGGTGCTAGTGTTTCTACAATTCTGAAATCTTTATGTGATGTGCTTGGTCTTACTAATCTTGAAGAAGGTTCCTTACATTTGCACTTGGCGGATTCTACTATTAAAAAGCCTATGGGAAGAATTAATGATGTTCTTATTCTTGCAAATAGGAGTTATGTGCTCATAGATTTTATTGTTCTTGATATTGATTGCAATCCGTCTTGTCCAATTATTCTTGGTAGACCGTTTTTACGCACTATCGATGTCGTGATTGATATGAAGGAAGGCAATATTAAGTTCCAATTTCCTTTGAGGAAGGGTATGGAACACTTCCCTAGAACTAGAATTAAGCCACCTTATGAATCAATCATGAGGGCATCTTATGGATCTTGAACCAAAGATGACAAAACTTAGATCCTTGCTTTATGCCTAGCTAAGGGTGTAAAACTATAGCGCTTGTTGGGCGGCAACCCAATGAATAAAAAATTATTTTTGCTTTTTGCTTCCTATTTTTGAGTGTTATCAAAATTATGATACTGTTATTATTGTGTTTTTTGTGTTTTAATTAGTGTTTGCGCCAAGTAAAGCCTTTAGGATCTTCTTGGGCAATAGTTGTTTGATCTTGCTGAAAAAACAAAAGTTTTTTGCTCACAAAATTAATTTTCATTTTTTACCAGAGAGCGATAAAATACACATTCCAATTGAAGTAGATCAATATACAAATTTCTCAGGCCGTCCTAATTTTTCAGAGTTTTTCAGAACTATTCGAAATAGTCAGATATTTACAGATTGTTCTGTTTTGACAGATTCTGTTTTCTTTGTGTTGTGTGCTTATTTTGATGGCTCTATGGTTTTCTTTGATGAGTTTTTGCCATAGAAAAGTTGGAATACAGTAGATATAATACAAAAACAAAATATGAATTAGTTTGATACAACACTTATAGTAGTGATTTATTATTCTTATACTAACGGATCTCACGAAGGCTTTGTTGAGTTTTGTGTGATTGAAGTTTTCAAGTTTTGGGTTGTCTTACGATGGATGAAGGAAGGACGTAAGAGCCTAAGCTTGGGGATTCTCTGGCATCCCAAGCTATTATCCAAGAATGGGCAACCAACTAAGCTTGGGGATGCCCCCGAGTGGCATCCCCGCTTTCTTCCAACAACTATCGGTATTTTACTCGAGACTATATTTTTATTCGTCACATGATATGTGTTTTGCTTGGAGCATCTTGTATGATATGTGTCTTTGCTTGTTTATTTGGGTTTTTAAGTCATCAATCCTTGCTAGACACACCCATTTGAGAGAGCCAAAATTATATCTTGACTTGTTAGAATTGCTCTCTATGCTCCACTTAAAAAAATATGAGCAATGGACTTGCTCTAGTGCTTCACTTATATCTTTTTGAGCACGGTGTGCTTTGTTATTTTCGAAGAAATGCTCTCTTGCTTCACTTAGATTTATTTGAGAGTTAGTAAAAATTTGAAGAAATTTTCTCTTGCTTCACTTAAATTATTTTGAGAGAAAGAAAATTTGTTATGCTCATGATCTTCACTTATATTTCTTTTGAGCTTATTAAAAGCAACACATGAAAATTAGTCCCAAAGTGATAGATATCCAAGAAGGATAAAGAAAAAAAGAGGGAAAATGTGTCATGAAGATCCTTGGACAAAATAAACTTGATTCTTAGTAATAGTTTTGAGATATGATGATGTGATATGTTAGTCATCTTGATGAGTAATTATGCTTTAGTAAGAATATTGGTGTTAAGGTTTGTGATTCCCTATGCATGCACGAAAGTCAATAATCATGCAATGAAATTATATCCTACTTGTGGTGCATTATTCGGTGTTAGTTATGCTTAATGCTTGCTTATGAGATTATTCGTTTCTTGGTTGGTCGCTTCTCAATCTTTTTGCTAGCCTCCATTTTGCACTAAGTATGACCTCTACTTGTGCATCAAAAATCCTTTAAACAAGTTTTGCCACATGATTCCACTATATCAACCTATATCTGGTATTCTTTTGCCGTTCTAAGCAATTTTGCATGTGTCATCTCTAATTTTCAAAATAAACTTCTCTTTTGCATGTTTGTTTCGCTCGCGGAGCGGTGAGGGGTGGCTAATATTTTCCATGCTAGATGTGTTATTCTCAAGATTATTGTTTATTCAGTTGCCATTGCACGAGAGTAAGGCAAAGGTATTAGAGATGCCATGTCCCGAATTGCAAAAACAAATAAATTTACTTTATGTTGCACGAGAGTAAGGCACTCATGGATACAACTAGCCATGGAAAGTGAAAGTTATGGTGGAAAAAGGAATAAACTTTATTTTCTGTTTGGGAACCGCCTATGATATATCTATGCATGGAAAGTATTGGGAACTCTAAGTCGTTTTCGTTGGTGGGATGGATACACCTCCCAAAATGTTTTTATCTCTAAGTTTTTTGCTTTGAACTCTGACACCTCTACAAATCCCTACTTCCCTCTGCGAAGGGCCTATCTTTTACTTCATGCAATTTTTATTTTGAGTCTCCATCTTCTCTTATAAAAGCACCAACTAGGAGGCATTATGATCATGCTTAAGTATTGGGTGTAGTTAACATTCGAGTGTGTTTCATGAATGGATCAATGTTTGAGCATGATGGGCTAGGGATAACTTATTTTAGCGTTGATATTTTGAAAGACATGGTTGCTTGTTGATATGCTTGAGTATCTAAATTGTTATGTCAAAACTAGACTATTGCTTTGAATCACATAAAAGTCCAAATGTCCATGCTATAAAGAAAATAATATGATATGACATGATGAACAGCACTCCACATCAAAAATTATGTTTTTATCACTTACCTACTCGAGGACGAGTAGGAGTTAAGCTTGGGGATGCTGATACATCTCCAGCGTATCTATAATTTTTGATTGTTCCATGTTGTTTTATTATCAATCTTGGATGTTTAATAATCATTTTTTAGTCATTTTATATCATTTTTTGGTACTAACCTATTGACATAGTGCCAGTTGCTGTTTTTTCCATGTTTTTTACATCGCGTAAAATCAGTATCAAACTAAGTCCAAATGCCATGAAACTTTACGGAGATTTTTTATGGACCAGAAGGAAGATATTGGGCCCTGGAAGCACCTGGGGGGACTCTCGAGGAGGGGACAACCCACCAGGGCGTGCTAGGAGGCCCAGGCGCCCCCTGGTGGGTTGTGCCCACCTCGGGTGCCCCCCGGACCGCCTCTTTGCTCTATAAATACCCAAATATTCCCAAAACCCTGGAGGAGTCGACGAAATATTCATCCAGCCGCCGCAGAGTCCAGAACCACCAGATCCAATCTAGACACCGTCACGTAGGGGTTCACTACTTCCATTGGTGCCTCTCCGTTGATGCATGAGTAGTTCTTTGTAGACCTTCGGGTCCGTAGTTAGTAGCTAGATGGATTCATCTCTCTCTCTCTTTATTCTCAATACAATGGTCTCTTGGAGATCCATATGATGTAACTCTTTTGCGGCATGTTTGTTGGGATCGATGAACTTTGAGTTTATGATCAGATCTATCTTTTTATATCCATGAAAGTATTTGAGTTTCTTTGATCTCTTCTATGCATGATCTCTTATGGCCTCGTATTTCTTCTCTGACATTTGGGTTTTGTTGGGCCAACTTGATCTATTAATCTTGCAATGGCAAGAAGTGCCCGGTAGTGGGTTCGATCTTACAGTGCTTGATCCTAGTGACAGAAAGGGAACCGACACGTATGTATCGTTGCTACTAAGGATAAAAACATGGGATCTATATCTATTGCCATAGATAAACAGATCTCGTCTACATCATGTTATCGTTCTTATTGCATTATTCCATTTTTCCATGAACTTAATACAATAGATGCATGCTGGATAGCGGTCGATGTGTGGAGTCATAGTAGTAGATGCAAGCAGGAGTCGGTCCACTAATCTTGGACGTGATGCCTATGTAATGATCATTGCCTGAATATTATCGTAATTGTTTTAGGTTATATCAATTGCTCAACAGTAATTTGTTTACCCACCGTTTGCTATTTTTCTAGAGAGATGCCACTAGTGAAACCTATGGCCCCCTGGTCTTCTTTCTCATATATTTTCCTTTGCGATATATTTTTCTCTTGCTTTTATTTTCAGATCAATTAAACCAAAAACCCAAAAATACCTTGCTGCAATTTATTCTATTTGGCGTTTGATCTATCAATATTTACAACTTTCTCCCGTCCACGCACAGTTTCTGGCGCCGTTACCCGAAAGGGATTGACAGCCCCTTTAACATGTCGGGCTGCGAGTGGTTATTATTTGTGTGCAGGGGCTGTTTACATTGTGTTGCTTGGTTCTCCTACTGGTTCGATAACATTGGTTTCATATCTAAGGGAAATACCTACCGCCACTGTGCTGCATCATCCCTTCCTCTTTGGGGAAATACTGACGTAGCGTCAAGCGAAATCATCGGCCAATAAAAGCCAGATTGTAATACTGCTACCTCTTGAGCACTGCGTTGGATTTCCCCGAAGAGGAAAGGATGATGCAGCAAAGTAGCGTAAGTATTTCCCTCAGTTTTTAAGAACCAAGGTATCAATACAGTAGGAGGTTGCACGTGCGTCCCCTAGTACCTACACAAAGCAAATAACTCCTCGCAACCAACGCGATAAGGGGGTTGTCAATCCCTTCACGGTCACTTACGAGAGTGAGATCTGATAGATATGATAAGATAATATTTTTGGTATTTTTGTGATAAAGATGCAAAGTAAAATAAAAGCAAAGTAAAAACAAAGGAAATAACTAAGTATTGGAAGATTAATATGATGGAAGATAGACCCGGGGGCCATAGGTTTCACTAGTGGCTTCTCTCAAGAGCATAAGTATTTTACGGTGGGTGAACGAATTACTGTTGAGCAATTGACAGAATTGAGCATAGTTATGAGAATATCTAGGTATGATCATATATATAGGCATCACGTCCGAAACAAGTAGACCGACTCCTGCCTGCATCTACTACTATTACTCCACTCATCGACCGCTATCCAGCATGCATCTAGAGTATTAAGTTCATGAAAACAGAGTAACGCCTTAAGCGAGATGCCATGATGTAGAGGGATAAATTCATGCAATATGATAAAACCCCATCTTGTTATCCTCGATGGCAACAATACAATACGTGCCTTGCTGCCCCTACTGTCACTGGGAAAGGACACCGCAAGATTGAACCCAAAGCTAAGCACTTCTCCCATTGCAAGAAAGATCAATCTAGTAGGCCAAACCAAACTGATAATTCGAAGAGACTTGCAAAGATAACCAATCATACATAAAAGGATTCAGAGAAGATTCAAAAATTGTTCATAGATAAACTTGATCACAAACCCACAATTCATCGGTCTCAACAAACACACTGCAAAAAGAAGATTACATTGAATAGATCTCCACAAGAGATGGGGAGAACATTGTATTGAGATCCAAAAAGAGAGAAGAAGCCATCTAGCTAATAACTATGGATCCGAAGGTCTGAGGTAAACTACTCACACTTCATCGGAGAGGCTATGGTGTTGATGTAGAAGCCTTCCGTGATGGATTCCCCCTCCGGCGGAGCTCCGGAACAGGCCCCAAGATGGGATCTCGTGGATATAGGAAGTTACGGTGGTGGAATTAGGGTTTTGGCTCCGTATCTAATCGTGTGGGGGTACGTAGATATATATAGGAGGAAGGAGTACGTCGGTGGAGCAACAGGGGGCCCACGAGGGTGGAGGGCGCGCCTGGGTGGTAGGCGCGCCCCCTACCTCGTGGCTCCCTCCTTTGTTTCTTGACGTAGGGTCCAAGTCTCCTGGGTCATGTTCGGTGAGAAAATCACGTTCCCGAAGGTTTCATTCCGTTTGGACTCCGTTTGATATTCCTTTTCTTCGAAACCCTAAAATAGGCAAAAAAGCAGCAATTATGGGCTGGGCCTCCGGTTAATAGGTTAGTCCCAAAAATAATATAAAAGTAGAAAATAAAGCACAATAATATCCAAAATAGTAGATAATATAACATGGAGCAATCAAAAATTATAGATACGTTGGAGACGTATCAAGCATCCCCAAGCTTAATTCATGCTCGTCCTCGAGTAGGTAAATGATAAAAACAGAATTTTTGATACGGAGTGCTACTAGGCATAATTTTAATGTAATTCTTCTTAATTGTGGCATGAATATTCAGATCCGTAAGATTCAAGATAAAAGTTCATATTGACATAAAAATAATAATACTTCAAGCATACTAACTAAGCAATTATGTCTTCTCAACATAACATGGCCAAAGAAAGTTCATCCCTACAAAATCATATAGTTTAGTCATGATCCATTTTCATCACACAAGAATGCTCTCATCATGCACAACCCCGGTGACAAGCCAAGCAATTGTTTCATACTTTAGCAATCTCAAACCTATAAACTTTCACGCAATATATGAGGGCGAGCCATGTACATAGCACTATGGGTGGAATAGAATGATGATGGGGGTTATGTGGAGAAGACAAAAATGGCGAAAGTCTCACATCAACGAGGCTAATCAATGGGCTATGGAGATGCCCATTGATTGATGTTAATGCAAGGAGTAGGGATTGCCATGCAACGGATCACTGGAGCTATAAATGTATGAAAGCTCAACAAAAGAAACTAAGTGGGTGTGCATCCAACTTGCTTGCTCACGAAGACCTAGGGCACTTGAGGAAGCCCATTGTTGGAATATACAAGCCAAGTTCTATAATGAAAAATTCACACTTAGTATATGAAAGTGACAAAACAAAAGACTCTCTATCATGAAGATTATGGTGCTATTTTGAAGCACAAATGTGGCAAAGGATAGTAGCATTGTCCCTTCTCTCTTTTTTTCTCATTATATTTTTTGGGGCCTTTTTTTATGGCCTTTCTCTTTTTTATATAATCCTCACTTGGGACAATGCTCTAGAAAATGATGATCATCACACTTCTATTTACAACTCAATGATTACAACTCGATACTAGAACAAAAGATGACTCTATATGAATGCCTCCGGCGGTGTGCCAGGATATGCAATGAATCAAGAGTGACACATATGAAAATTATGAATGGTGGCTTTGCCACAAATACTATGTCAACTACATGATCATGCCAAGCAATATGACAATGATGAATGTGTCATGATAAACGGAATGGTGGAAAGTTGCATGGCAATATATCTCGGAATGGCTATGGAAATGCCATAATAGGTAGGTATGGTGGCTGTTTTGAGGAAGATATAAGGAGGTTTATGTGTGAAAGAGCGTATCATATTAGGGGGTTTGGATGCACCGGCGAAGTTTGCACCAACTCTCAATGTGAGAAAGGGCAATGCACGGTACCGAAGAGGGTAGCAATGATGGAAGGGTGAGAGTGCGTATAATCCATGGACTAAACATTAGTCATAAAGAACTCACATACTTATTGCAAAAATCTACAAGTCATCAAAAACCAAAGCACTACATGCATGCTCCTAGGGGGATAGATTGGTAGGAAAAGACCATCGCTCGTCCCCGACCGCCACTCATAAGGAGGACAATCAAATAACACCTCATGTTTCAAATTTGTTACATAACGTTTACCATATGTGCATGCTACGGGACATGCAAACTTCAACACAAGCACTTCTCAAATTCACAACTACTCAACTAGCACGACTTTGATATTATTACCTCCATATCTCAAAACAATCATCAAGCATCAAACTTCTCTTAGTATTCAAAACAATCATAGGAATTTTTTTACTAATCTTGAATACCTAGCATATTAGGATTATTTAAGCAAATTACCATGCTATTTAAGACTCTCAAAATAATCTAAGTGAAGCATGAGAGATCAATAGTTTCTATAAAACAAATCCACCATTGTGCTCTAAAAGATATAAGTGAAGTAATAGAGCAAAACTATATAACAAAAGATATAAGCGAAGCACATACAGTATTCTAACAAATTCCAAATCATGTATGGCTCTCTCAAAAGGTGTGTACAGTAAGGATGATTGTGGTAAACTAAAAAGCAAAGACTGAAATTATACAAGACGCTCCAAGCAAAACACATATCATGTGGTGAATAAAAATATAGCTCCAAGTAAAGTTACCGATAGAAGTAGACGAAAGAGGGGATGCCTTCCGGGGCATCCCCAAGCTTTGGCTTTTAGGTGTCCTTAGATTATCTTGGGGGTGCCATCGGCATCCCCAAGCTTAGGCTCTTTCAACTCCTTGTTCCATAATCCATCAAATCTTTACCCAAAACTTGAAAACTTCACAACACAAAACTCAAAGTAGAAAATCTCGCGAGCTCCGTTAGCGAAAGAAAACAAAAGACCACTTCAAGGTACTGTAATGAACTCATTCTTTATTTATATTGGTGTTAAACCTACTGTATTCCAACTTCTCTATGGTTTATAAACTATTTTACTAGCCATAGATTCATTAAAATAAGCAAACAACACACGAAAAATAGAACAGTCTATAGTAATATGTAGCTAGCGCAAGATCTGGCACCCCAAAAATTCTAAAATAAATTTCTGGACGTGAGGAATTTATCTATTAATCATCTGCAAAAATAATTAACTAAATAGCATTTTCCGAATAAAAATGGAAGCAGTTCTCGTGAGCACTAAAGTTTCTATTTTTTTACAACAAGATATCAAGACCTTCCCCAAGTCTTCCCAATGGTTCTACTTGGCACAAACACTAATTAAACACAAAAAACACAACCAGAACAGAGGCTAAATAAATTATTTATTACTAAACAGGAGAAAAAGCAAGGAATAAAAATAAAATTGGGTTGCCTCCCAACAAGCGCTATCGTTTAATGCCCCTAGCTAGGCATAAAAAGCAAGGATAGATCTAGGTATTGCCATATTTGGTTGGTAATTCTTCAATGAGGCATCTACCATCCTTAGGAATTTCTTTCATTTTAGTTATTATCAAACTTTTAGGCACAAGATCAAAAAATTCATTTGTAACAAATTGTTCCTTAATGATAGCAACAAGATTGGGATGAATAATTATAGATTTGAGATCCGCGGTTTCCTTACTAGAGGATTCACCCTTATTTTTAGGAACATACATAAGCTTGGAAATTTTAGTAGGAGGGCTCGGAGTATTCTTTACGGAAGAAAAAGTGGTTCCCAAGTTGGTAATAATACCCTCAAGTTTATCAATTCTAGTGGAATTCTGATTTATTTTCTCATTAACTATTGATTCCTTTTCTTTAATATTTATCAAAGTGACTCCTACTTTAGATCCATATTGAGTGATTTGGTTGTGGATCCTTTTATCCAAATTTTCAATTAATTCTACAGTTGCAAACTTATTTTCAATAATTTCAAGTCTTTGCATTACATGCTCCAAAGTTAACATAGTTCCATTAACCAAAAGAGGTGGTGAGCCAAACAAATCTATCATAGCATTGTAAGAATCAAAAGTATGGCTACCCAAGAAGTTCCCTCCGGTAATAGTATCAAGGATATATATGTTCCAAGGAGTGACGCCTACATAAAAATTGTGAAGAAGAACGGAAGTAGATTGCTTCCTGGTAGATCTATTTTGAGCATTGCAAATTCTATATCAAGCGTCTTTTAGATTTTCTCCCTCCCTGTGCTTAAAATTTAGAACTTCATTTCTGGGACACAACGAAGAAGATAAGGGACTAGCCATAACGACAAGCAAACGAAAAGAGGCGAACGGAAAAGAGAGGGAGGATAGAGAGAGAGAGAGGGCGAATAAAACGCAAGGGTGAAGTGGGGTAGAGGAAAATGAGAGGCAAATGGCAAATAATGTAATGCAGGAGATAAGGATTTTGATGGGTACTTGGTATGTTGACTTTTGCGTAGGCGCCAGAAATGGCTCGTTGTTGGAAGTCAAATCTTGACTTGCGCGAGCCTCCGCGACAACGGCGCCAGAAATTCTTCTTGCTACCTCTTGAGCACTACGTTGGATTTCCCCGAAGAGGAAAGGATGATGCAGCAAAGTAGTGTAAGTATTTCCCTCAGTTTTTGAGAACCAAGGTATCAATCTAGTAGGAGGTTGCGCGCGCGTCCCCTAGTACCTGCACAAAGCAAATAACTCCTCACAACCAACGCGATAAGGGGTTGTCAATCCCTTCATGGTCACTGACGAGAGTGAGATCTGATAGATATGATAATATAATATTTTTGGTATTTTTGTGATAAAGATGCAAAGTAAAATAAAAAGCAAAGTAAAAAAACAAAGGAAATAACTAACTATTGGAAGTTTAATATGATGAAGATAGACCCGGGGGCCATAGGTTTCACTAGTGGCTTCTCTCAAGAGCATAAGTATTTTACGGTGGGTGAACGAATTAGTGTTGAGCAATTGACAGAATTGAGCATAGTTATGAGAATATCTAGGTATGATCATGTATATAGGCATCACGTCCGAAACAAGTAGACCGACTCCTGACTGCATCTACTACTATTACTCCACTAATCGACCGCAATCCAGCATGCATCGAGAGTATTAAGTTCATGAAAACCGAGTAACGCCTTAAGCAAGATGACATGATGTAGAGGGATAAATTCATGCAATATGATAAAAACCCCATCTTGTTATCCTCGATGGCAACAATACAATACGTGCCTTGCTGCCCCTACTGTCACTAGGAAAGGACACCGCAAGATTGAACCCAAAGCTAAGCACTTCTCCCATTGCAAGAAAGATCAATCTAGTAGGCCAAACCAAACTGATAATTCGAAGAGACTTGCAAAGATAACCAATCATACATAAAAGAATTCAGAGAACATTCAATTGTTCATAGATAAACTTGATCATAAACCCACAATTCATCAGTCTCAACAAACACACCACAAAAAGAAGATTACATCGAATAGATCTCCACAAGAGAGGGGGAGAACATTGTATTGAGATGCAAAAAGAGAGAAGAAGCCATCTAGCAAATAACTATGGAACCGAAGGTCTGAGGTAAACTACTCACACTTCATCGGAGAGGCTATGGTGTTGATGTAGAAGCCCTCTGTGATGGATACCCCCTCCAGCGGAGCTCCGGAACAGGCCCCAAGATGGGATCTCATGGATACAGGAAGTTACGACGGTGGAATTAGGGTTTTGGCTCCGTATCTGATCGTTTGGGGATACGTAGATATATATATATATATATAGGAGGAAGGAGTACGTCGGTGGAGCAACAAGGGGCCCACGAGGGTGGAGGGCGCGCCTGGGGGGTAGGCGCGCCCCCTACCTCATGGCTCCCTCCTTTGTTTCTTGACATAGGGTCCAAGTCTCGTGGATCATGTTCGGTGAGAAAATCACGTTTCTGAAGGTTTCATTCCGTTTGGACTCCGTTTGATATTCCTTTTCTTCGAAACCCTAAAATAGGCAAAAAAAACAGCAGTTCTGGGTTGGGCCTCCGGTTAGTAGGTTAGTCCCAAAAATAATATAAAAGTGGAAAATAAAGCCCAATAATGTCCAAAATAGTACATAATATAGCATGGAGCAATCAAAAATTATAGATACGTTGGAGACGTATCAAATACCTTGTGTGCAGTTCTATCTCCAGCATGGTGTCCTCCATAAGCCTCGGAGTGACACTTGCGTAAGATTTGTTCCAGTTCATGCTCAGGTATACAACGTCTAATAACACCATCTACTCCTTTATAGGTGTGGGTCATCCCAAAAGTAATGTCTTAAATCATAGAACTTTTTCTTGTGTTGGTATGTGAAGTTAGGTGGTACAAATTTAGCAACAATGTAATTAGTATAATCAACATACTAAGGAGCACTACGAGAAGCATTTATGATAGCTAATTGTTCATCAGGAAAGCTATAATCAATAGGTAGTGGGTCATCAAGAACATTTTCTAACCTAGACAAGTTGTCTGCTACGGGGTTCTCAGCTCCCTTTCTATCATTAATATGAAAATCAAATTATTGTAGCAAGAGAACCAATCTAATAAGTCTAGGTTTAGCATCTTTCTTTTCCATAAGATATTTGATAGCAGCATGAAATGTGAACGGTTACTTTGGAATCAACAATATAAGATCTGAACTTATCACAAGCAAACACAACTGCTAAAAATTCTTTTTCAGTAGTAGCATAATTTGTTTAAGCGTTGTCTAGAGTTTTACTAGCATAATGGATAACATTCAATTTCTTATCAACTCTTTGTCCTAGAACAACATAATCACTAGCATCACACATAATTTCAAAAGGTAGGTTCCAATCAGGTGGTTGAACAATAGGTGCAGAAATTAAGGCTTTCTTGAGTATTTCAAGTGCCTCTACACAATCATCATCAAAAACAAATGGAACATCTTTTTTCAAGAGATTAGTGAGAGGTCTAGAAATTTTAGAGAAGTCTTTAAGAAATCTCCTATAGAAACCAGCGTGACCAAGGAAACTTCTTATACCTTTGATATCTTTAGGACACAACATTTTTTCAATAGCATCAACTTTAACTTTATCAACTTTAGTACCTCTTTCGGAGATTTTATGTCCCACGACAATACCTTCATTAACCATAAAGTGGCACTTCTCCCAATTCAAGACAAGATTAGTTTCTTCACATCTCTGCAAAACTCGGTCAAGGTTGCTTAAGCAATCATCAAAAGAAGTTCTGTAAACGGAGAAATCATCCATGAAAACCTCAATAATCTTTTCAAAAAAGTCAGAGAATATAGCAGTCATACATCTTTGAAAGGTAGCAGGTGCATTGCATAAACCAAAAGGCATACGTCTAAAAGAAAATGTACCAAAAGGGCAAGTAAAAGTAGGTTTTTCTTGATCCTATTGTGACACAGGTATTCGAGAAAAACCAGAATAACCATCTAGAAAGCAAAAGTGTGTATGTTTGGTTAGTCTTTCTAGCATTTGATTAATAAAAGGTAGAGGGTAATGATCTTTCCTAGTAGCTTTGTTCAATTTTCTAAAATCAATTACCATTCTATAACCTGTGACAATTCTTTGTGGAATCAATTCATTCTTATCATTAGGAACAACAGTAATACCTCCCTTCTTAGGGACACAATGAATAGGACTTACCCATCTACTATCAGCAATAGGATAAATTATACCTGCTTCCAAAAGCTTTAATATTTCATTTCTTGCAACTTCCTTCATCTTAGGATTAAATCGTCGTTGATGATCAACAACTGGTTTAGCATCAGGATCCATATTAATTTTATGTTGACATAGAGTGGGACTAATGCCCTTAAGATCATCAAGAGTATATCCAATAGCAGCACGATGCTTCTTCAGAGTTTCCAATAATTTCTTTTTTTCTTTCTCTAAAAGGTTATTACTTATAATAATATGATATATCTATTGTTCATCAAGATAAGCATATTTCAAAGTATCAGACAATTGTTTAAGATCAAACACAGGATCACTCTTGGATGGTAGAGGATCTCCAAGAACCTCAACAGGCAAATTGTGTTTCAAGATAGGCATTTGTTTAAAGAAAATCTCATCTAATTCCTTTCTTTCATTCATAAACATATCATTTTCATGGTCTAGCAAATATTGTTCTAAAGGATTAGTAGGAGGCACAACAATAGAAGCTAGACCAATAATTTCATCTTTACTAGGCAATTATTTTTCATGCGGATGTGTCGGATGTGGGGTTCTGGCTAACCCTTAAGGTTCTAACACTGGGGTGTGCGCGAAGTCTTTCCCTCCTACCGATCGACGCTCTTGCTCGCTAAGATCTTGCGGATGAACTCAACGAACTCGCAACACAGAAAGACACGGGGTTTATACCGGTTCAGGCCACCGTTGTGGTGTAATACCCTATTCCAGTGTGGTGGTGGTGGATTGCCTCACGGGCTGATGATGAACAGTACAAGGGAAGAACAACCTCCTGAGGTTGAGGTGTTCTTGTGCTTTCGGACTTGTGGTGTGTAGATTCCCTCAAGCTAAGATGAGATGCCCCTACTATGGTGGTGGCTAGTCCTATTTATAGAGGCCCTGGTCCTCTTACCAAATATTGAGCGGGAAGGGAGCCAACAATGACGGGCTAATTTGAAGGGGGACAGCTAGTGCAAGATATCCTGACAAAAGGTAGTCTGCGCCTGTGAAAGGCTCTGGGGGTGACGCCGTCTTGGGCTCCACGATGACCTTCGTCTTGTCGTCCTTCTGGTCTTGGTCTTGTTGCACCTAAATGGCAACCTTTGCCTGATGCCTCGCTACTCCGCGGCTGTGCTTGCCCCCTTTGCACCAAAGAGGAAACAAGGACGCTGCGCGCGCTGGCGCCCGCCTGGTGTCGATCGTCATGGCTCACGTCACGAGAGCCTCGTGAGGTTTGCCCCGCCTTGATATCTCCGCTCCTCGTGAGCCTGCCTGGCTCGGCAACTCCAGAGGAGGTCTTGCGTCATCCGCCTCGCGAGGGTCTTGGATGCTTTGTTGATGAAGATGGGCCGTACGGCCTGCTGGCTCCGCCACGCCGCGGGCCGTAGGCAGGCAAGTCTGGGGACCCCCGTTCCCAGAACGCCGACAGTAGCCCCCGTGCCCAAGGTGCGCGCGGGATTGGCTTCGCGGCGAAGCCAAGGGTCATGTTCGGAGCACCGAGGGCCCCAAAAGCCTGCGGCCTCGGTCGACGCGTGGCGGTTGATTGGACGTGGGCGTCTCCGCTTCCCCCATGATGCCTCGGCGACTTCATGACTTGACAAGTCCCTGCGACATACATCAGGCCTCGTGGAGGCATTTAGACTTTCATTTGGTATTGTGAGAACAATATGCTTGTAGTATTTGCTTCGATATTTTGCGTTTTCCTTCCTATTTGCTTTGTTCTGCGTCGGCAGAGGCCGGCCCCGCGCATACCTCAACCACCATTGGGCCGACCGGAGACCAGGACGGTCCAAGGAGTGAGGGGCTACGTGACCAGTTAGGCTCCTAAGTCGCGATGCTCAGGAGTCCCCCTTGACGTGTGAACAGCATATAGGGAGAGTTCGTGAGGATAGATTAATGTTCTACATCGGCAGAGCCTGGCCCCGTGCATACCTCAACCACCATTTGGCCGACCGGAGACCAGGACGGACCAAGGAGTGAGGGGCTACATGACTAGTTAGGCTCCTGAGTCGCGATGCTCAGGAGTCCCCCTTGACGTTCAAACAATTTCCATACCTTCCCTCACCGAGGCCTCGGGAGGGGTGCGCGACGCCCAGGTCCGGGGGACCTGGTTGGGTGGTGTGCGCTTGGGCATGACCCGAGCGCAGCCCCCGTGCCCAGCCCCCTCGCGCGACTCTCCCGAGGGAAGGCGTCGTGGTGAGGCTGGGCGCTGAGCTCTGGGCTCCCTAAGGTTGGTACGACCGTGCGGTCGCCCTCAGTTGTTTATCACCAGCGCAGAGCACAGTGCTTCCACTTGTGCACGGGCATAGCCGCTCCTCGGCAGTGTCGATAGCCAGTGCGGAGCATGGAGCTTCCACTTGGGCGTGGGATGGGGTGCCCCCTCCGGGAGGAGCCCCAGGGGCGTGTACAGCCCCGCCTTGACACGTGGCTTGCACGGCAGGGCTGCGAGGTGTATCTGGGCTTGTGAGCCAGCGCGGGACTCACGAGGCCCTACCTCAAGGCGGGTTGCGCCTGGTCTTGGGTCTTGGTGACTGTATGTCCCTGCAAGGCGGTTAGATGCAAGCACTCTACGTCCTCAGGTCCCGGCCCTCGAGCGAGCTCAGCCGCCGCTGGTATGCCAGGTCGTGATGTCGTGGTCAAGGCCAGTGGGTGAGGGCTGGAGAGCTAGTAAGAGCTCCTGAGTCGCGATGCTCAGGAGCCCCCCTTTTAACGTGCAAGCGGGTTGCATGGGATAAACAGACCCGCGGCGGGCGGCAACCGAGCAGGCGATAGCCGTCGGCAGGTTAAGCATGAAGAGCAGATCGACTTGGATAAATGCAGGAAGATACATGTCACTGGGTCTGGCCTAAGCGGCTTAGGGATGATGCAGCCCGAGGGGCGCCCCAGCAAGGTAAGCTAAAGACTTAAGCAAACGGGATACATGCCACAGGGACGGACCCGTGTGGCCTGGGAATAATGCAGCCCGAGGGCCGCTCCCAGCTTAAATGAACTTGGAAGATGTCACCTGGTTCTGTAGACGAAGTAGAGTTGGTGCAGCTGAAGCCATGCGTTGAAGGAATGGCTCCTCATGAGCCATCGGGACCCTGAGCCTCGGGAGGCTGTGGGGGCTCAGGAGGTTCCCTGAAGACCATCCCCATCTCCTCCAGAACGGCGTGGAACCTGGCCTCCTGAGCCGCCAGGACTTGCCGCACGTTGTGCTTATAGGCCGACGCCACGCTCGGCAAGCCGAAGGGCATGCAAACGTAGCTGTGTGGTGGACCCTCACAGCGGCCCGCACGTGATGGCCAGAAGCGTTCCTGAGATGCGGCCCTATTGAGCCCTAGGACATCGACATAGACGCGCAACTCAGCACCCTCGCCTGGATGGTGAGCCGCACTCCATGAGCGACTGTCGCCGCGCATGGCTCTTGCGTCTTGTAGCTCTTGGGTGGTCTCGATGATGAACTCCTAAGCGGTGGGCACTCCTTGCCTTGTGCTCTCCTGAGGGTTGTGTGCCGCGAAGCACGCCTCCAAGTGGTGCCCAAGAGCCTCCCTCATGAGGTTGACAAGGTCCGAGGCCCTCCAAAAGAGAGCCCCTCGAGTCCTGCCTGAGGAGGGTGCCGGGCGCGCTTTCCTATGCGATGGAGGGAGGCGCCCCTGGAGCAGGCGCTGATCCTGATGAGGCACCTGACGCGACGCCATCTTCTTGGGGTCCTGCACGGTGCGGTAGCTTCCTCTTGGGGATGGTCTTCGGAGGGCCTTCACTTCTGCTGTCAGGGTTGTTGATTGCTGCGGCTTGGAAGGCACACTCAAGGGAGCACACCGCATCCCTTTCTTCACATGGGACCGTGATGATTCCCCCGCTTCCTGGCATCTTGAGAACGTTATAGCCATGGTGAGTGACTGCCATGAACTTCGCTAGGGCTGGATACCCGAGGATGGCATTGTACGGCAGGCGGATGTGCGCGACGTCGAAGTTGATGAGCTCGGTGTGGTAGCTCTTGCGCTCCCCGAAGGTGACAGGCAGGCGGACTTGCCCTATCGGTGTGGTGGAACCGTCAGTCACTCCTGAGAAAGGCTTGGTTGGCTGGAGATACTCATAAGGCACTTGGAGGTTGTTGAACGTGTCGACGGATAGGACGTTGAGCCCTGCGCCGCCGTCGATGAGAGTCTTGGTGACTTGCACATTGCTGATGACTGGGAAGCACAGCATAGGGAGTGCACCAGTGGTGGCTGCGCACTTGAGCTGGTCCGCCGAGTCGAAGGTGATTGCGCATTGGGACCACCTGAGCGAGCGTGTGGCCTCGAGCTTGGGGAGCGCCGCGTTCACCTCGCGAGCGAACTGTTTGAAGATGCGCTGAGAGGCTGGGGCCTAAGCACTGCCCAAGATGCAAGCGATCGCACACGGCTCCTGGAAGCCCCCAGCCCCCTCGTCCTGGTGGTGGTCGTCGTTCCTTCTTGGTGGCGGCAACGGGGGAAGACCGGCGTTGCCCTGGGGGCAATCCTCATGAGGCGGGTCCCTCCAGGTGCCCTCGCGAGGTTGGTCCTGCCAGCGGGCCTCACGAGGCCGGTCGCGCCACTCCTGGCGCAGGCCACGATCGTCCCAGCATCCGCCTCCGCATCCTCCTCCGCGGTCGTAGCCCCGGTCGTTGCGCTTGGGGTGTCGACCGAAGTGTCCTTCCCATATGGCTCTGAGCTCTTGGCAGTCGCTGGTGTTGTGGGTGTTCAGGTTGTGGAAGGCACAGAACGGACGGCCGTTCTTGAATGACTCGGGTTGATCTCTGCCTCGCTTGGTGTCGGGCTCCGCTGCGAGCACTACTGCCTCTTTGCGCTTCACGTCCTTGGCCTTGGCCTTCTTCTCCTCCATTCCTGCAGCTGGCAGCTCAAGGAGAGATAGGCTCCCCTCCTCAGCTCTTGCGCACTTGGTCGCCAGGTTGAACAGCTCCTGAGATGTGCAAAGCTCCTCATGGATAGCCAGCTCTTCCTTCATCTTGACATTGTGGACGCCGTCTGAGAACACGGAGATGATGGCTTCGTCTGTGACCATGGGGATCTTGAAGCGGGTGTTGTTGAAGCGCTGGATGTACTTCAGGAGGGTCTCTCCTGGCTGTTGCTTGACGCGGCGTAGATCTCCCGCAGCCAGTGGGCGGTCGCGAGTGTCCTGGAATTTGGCGACGAAGCGATCGCGCATCTCGTCCCAGGAGGAGATCGAGCCGTGCTGCAGGTTCAGGAGCCAGGAGCGCGCCCCATCCTTGAGAGCCATGGGAAACCAGTTCGCCATGACTTTTCCGTCGCCGTTGGCCGCTTTGATGCTCAGCTCATAGAGCTGCAGGAACTCCGCGGGGTCGGCGGTGCCATCGTATCGAGGAGGCAGATCTGGCTTGAACTTGCCTGGCCAGGCGACGCTACGCAGTTCGGGGGTGAAGGCACGGCAGGCAGCCGTGGTCGCCGGGGCCCGCTTCTGAGGCGGAGCTTGGTCTTGGCGAGGTCCGCGTTGCGTCACTGCAGGTGGCACGCGGTCTTGACGAGGTGGCGCGGGGAGCGCCGGTGCAGCTTCTCGCGGCCGGGGATTTCTTGGCAGCTTCTTTCTTCACGCGCGGGCGCCGGGCGCAGTGGATCACGCCGCGGAGGCGCGCGCCTTGGTGCCAAGGCACCGTCTTGGGGTCGAGGCGGTGGATGCATGCCATGAGCCCCGTCGCCCGTGGCTGGTTGAGGGGGAGGCATAGAGTGGGACGGCGTCGGAGAGCCCCCTATGACACGGACGAGCTCGGCGACGCGGTCGAGCCACTCCTCGTAGAGGTCGTCGACGGGGCGGTAACGTAAGAGCTCATTCGCCGCGATGAGCGTGGCCCATGCCTCCATGGGAGTGCGGTGCGCGTGGGATGAAGAACTAGCAGGGGTGAGTGATGGAGTAGCGGTGCGGCCGTCCTGCCGCACTGAAGGATGAAGCGAGGATGCCTGCTGCTCGTTCCCCGCCGGGCCGGTGACAGCGTTGACAGCGGGAGACGGAGAACGACGAGGCGGTCCACCGACGGGAGCCGTCTGAGCGACGTGGGCGGCGAGGGCAGCCCGTCGCTCAGCTTGAGCACGGCGAGCATCCGCCATGGAGACAACGGAGCGACGGAGCAATGAACTGATGGAAGGGAAACTACGGTGCACCCCTACCTGGCGCGCCAAATGTCGAATGTGGGGTTCCGGCTAACCCTTAATGTTCTAACACTGGGGTGCATGCGAAGTCTTTCCCTCCTACCGATCGACGCTCTTGCTCGCTAAGATCTTGCGGACGAACTCGACGAACTCGCAACACAGAAAGTCACGGGGTTTATACTGATTCGGGCCACCGTTGTGGTGTAATACCCTACTCCAGTGTGGTGGTGGATTGCCTCACGGGCTGATGATGAACAGTACAAGGGAAGAACATCCTCCTGAGGTTGATGTGTTCTTGTGCTTTCGGACTTGTGGTGTGTAGATTCCCTCAAGCTAAGATGAGATGCCCCTACTATGGTGGTGGCTAGTCCTATTTATAGAGTCCCTGGTCCTCTTGCCGAATATTGAGCGAGAAGGGAGCCAACAATTGCGGGCTAATTTGAAGGGGGCAGCTAGTACAAGCTATCCTCACAAAAGGTAGTCTGTGCCTGTGAAAGGCTTTGTGGGTGACGCCATCTTGGGCTCCACGATGACCTCCGGCTTGACGTCCTTCTGGTCTTGGTCTTGTTGCACCGAAATGGCAACCTTTGCCTGATGCCTCGGTACTCCGCGGCTGCGCTTGTCCCCTTTGCACCAAAGAGGAAACAAGGACGCGGCACGCGCTGGCGCACGCCTGGCGCCCCTCTGGTGTCGATCGTCATGACTCACATCATGAGAGCCTCGTGAGATTTGCCCCCGCCTTGATATCTCCGCTCCTCTTGAGCCTGCCTGGCTCGGTAACTCCAGAGGAGGTCTTGCATCGTCCGCCTCGCGAGGGTCTTGGATGCTTTGTTGATGAAGATGGGTCGTATGGCCTGCTGGCTCTGCCACGCCATGGGCCGCAGGCAGGCAAGTCTGGGGACCCCCGTTCCCAGAACGCCTACAGGGTGTCTATGAAATTTGGAGAAATTAAACTCATGGGATACATCCCCAAAACTTACACTAACAATTTCTTTCTTGCAATCTATCTTAGCATTGACAGTGTTAAAGAAAGGTCTACCAAATATAATGGGACAAAAATCATCTTATGGGGAACAAAGAACAAGAAAATCAGTAGGGTGTTTTATTTTCCCACACAAGACTACAACGTCTCTAACAATCCCAATTGGTGAGATAGTATCTCTATTTGCAAGCTTAATAGTAACATCTATATCTTCTATCCCAGCAGGTGCAATATCATTCATAATTTCTTGATATAAAGTAAAGAGAATTGCACTCACACTAGAACCCAAATCACATAAGCCATGGTAACAATGATCCCCTATTTTAACAGAAACAATAGCGTGCCAACAGTAGGTCTATGTTTATCTTTATTATCGGGTCTAGCAATTCTAGCAGCTTCATGACAGAAATAAATAACATGCCCATCAATATTATCGACCAAGAGATCTTTAACCATAGCAATATTAGGTTCAACTTTAATTTGCTCAGGGGGTGTAGGTGTTCTAGTATGACTCTTACGAACCACAGCTGAAGCCATATCATGTTCCTTTATCCTAACGGGGAAAGATGGTTTCTCAATATAAGCAGTAGGAATAACAGGATCAACATTATAAGTAAAAGTTCCTTATTCAACTTTAATAGATTCTACTACTTTCACTTCAATGGGAGGATGATATTTAAACCACTTCTCTTTAGGGAGATCAACATGAGTAGAAAATGATTCACAGAAAGAAGCTACTATCTCAGAGTCAAGTCCATATTTAGTGCTAAATTCACGAAAAGCATCGGTATCCATAAAAGATTTAACACAATCAAACTTAAGGTTTATACCTGACACCTTACCTTCGTCGAGTCTCAATATTAAGAGTTGTGTTTAATTCTTTCCAATAAATCCCATTTGAATTCAATAGTCTTCTTCATAAAAGAACCAGTACAAGAAGTATCGAGCATGGATTGATCATTACGAGAAAGCCGAGCATAAAAATTCTGAATAATAATTTCTCTTGAGAGCTCATGCTTGGGGCATGAATATAACATTGACTTAAGCCTCCCCAAGCTTGAGAGATACTTTCTCCTTCACGGGGCCAAACATTATAAATACAATTCTGATCATGATGAACCAGGTGCATAGGATAAAACTTCTGATGAAATTCCTATTGCAATCGGTTGTAGTTCCAAGTCCCAATATCATAGCATAGACTATACCATGTCAATGCCTTCTCCTTCAAAGATAAATGGAAGACCTTCTTCTTGACTTCATCCTCGGGCAAACCTGCAAGCTTAAATAATCCACAAACTTCATCCACATAGATTAGATGCATATCAGGATGTAAGGTTCCATATCCTGCATAAGGATTAGCTAGCAGTTTCTCTATCATACCCGAAGGAATTTCATAATAAATATTTTCAGTAGCTTCAGTAGGTTGAGGAGCAACTTCTTGCTCTACCGGTCGAGGTGAAGATACCCTGAACAAGCCCATCAAAGGATGATTCTCCATAGTAATAGGTGACAGTAAATTTCAGCACATAATATAAATGTTTCCTTACCAAATTCCACTCACCAAAGGCGCTTCACTCCCCGGCAACGGTGCCAGAAAAGAGTCTTGATGACCCACAAGTATAGGGGATCTATCGTAGTCCTTTCGATAAGTAAGAGTGTCGAACCCAACGTGGCGCGGGAGGAAATGACAAGCAATCTTCAGCAAGGTATTCTTTGCAAGCACTGAAATTATCGATAACAAATAGTTGTGTGATAAGATAATTCGTAAGGGGTAACAAGTAACAAGTGTAACTAAGGTGCAGCAAGGTGGCCCAATCCTTTTTGTAGCAAAAGACAAGCCTAGACGAACTCTTATATAAAGCAGAGCGCTCCCGAGGACACATGGGAATTATTTGCAAGTTAGTTTTCATCATGCTTATATAATTTGCGTTCATCACTTTGATAATTTGATATGTGGATGGACCGATGCTTGATTGTTGTCCTTACTTGGACAAGCCTTGCACTTATGAATAACCCCTCTCGCAAGTATCCACAACTACGAAAGAAGAATTAAGATAAATCTAACCATAGCATGAAACATATGGATTGAAATCAGCCCCTTACGAAGCAACGCATAAACTAGGGTTTAAGCTTTTGTCACTCTAGCAACCCATCATGTAGTCTGCGTTCACATAATAGCACTAGAGGAGAGACAACATACATCTCATCAAAATATCGAACAAATACCAAATTCAAATGATTACTTATAACAAGACTTCTCCCATGTCCTCAGGAACAAACGTAACTACTCACAAACCATATTCATGTTCATAATCAGAGGGGTATTAAATAGTATTAATGATCTGAAAATATGATCTTCCACCGAATAAACCAGCTAGCATGAACTACAAGGAGTAATCAACACTACTAGCAACCCACAGGTACCAATATGAGGTTTTGAGACAAAAATTAGATACTAGAAATGAACTAGGGTTCGAGAGGAGATGGTGCTGGTGAAGATGTTGATGGAGATTGACCCCCTCTCGATGAGAGTATCGTTGGTGATGACGATGGCTTTGATTTCCCCCTCCGCGAGGGAAGTTTCCCCTACAGAACAGCTCCGCCAGAGCCCAAGATTGCTTCTGCCCAGGTTCCGCCTCGAGACGGCGGCGCTTCGCCCCGAAAACTTCCTTATGATTTTTTCAGGTCAAAACCCTCCATATAGCAGAAGATGGGCACCGGAGACCTGACAGGGGGCCCTCAAGCACTAGGGGTGCGCCCCCCAGACTTGTGGCTTCCTGGTGGGTGCCCTCTAGTATTTTCGTCGCCCAATATTTTTTATATATTCCTTAATAATTATCTGTAATTTTTTAGGACTTTTGGAGTTGTGCAGAATAGGTCTCTTAGATTTGCTCGTTTCAGGTCCAGAATTCCAGCTGCCGGCATTCTCCCTTTTCATGTAAGTCTTATAAAATAAAAGAGAAAGGTATAAATATTGTATCATAATGTGTAATAACAGCCCATAATGCAATAAACAGTAATATAAAAATATGATGCAAAATGAACGTATCAGGGCAGAGAGGAGAGGGAGATGAAGAGCGTTAGGTGAGAGGAGAGGGAGATGGAGAGTGGTGGGTGAGGAACGTTAGCGCAGTGGCTCACCAACCCGAACGCCTGAGAAATATGACGTAGCAAAGTTCAACGCCTTTAAGATCGTTGCTCAAAATCGATGGCTTGAAGGGCGTTCGGGTCAAAATGCCGAAAAACTAATCGTTTGGTACTTATTATTTGAGAGGAAAAAACGTACTACCTTTGCACCAAAATATAAGACGTTTTTGTAGATTATACTAGCCTACAAAAACATCTTATATTTCGATACAGAGGGCGTATTTTGGAACAAAATTAGGCAGCATTTTTTCTTAATCTTCTCAACTTCTGCCTATTTTCCGAGTGACGCGGCAGGGAGAGGACCGCTGATGTGGCCGCGGGCGTTTCAATCCTATCCTAAAGTAAGAGAAGAGGAGACAAAACACACCTTACCACTCGCACAAAAGCGTACACATATATAGTTTCTCTCTGACGACTATCTTAAGACATTTCCAACGTTTACGCAGAGTCTGGTCTTTCTGCGTCGGCAAACCTTTCCAGTCGATTGGACGGGAGTGAGCAGACGTGTCCTCACGGATAATTAGTTGGGATCTGCCGCATCAAGCAAGAGGAAGATATTCCATTAGGTACACGCTACATCGTTAACCTACTTAATTTGCCGGAAGCACTACGTGCTTAAACGACAAACGCACATACAAAATCCCATTAGCTAAGCTAATGTGTCCGCACGTAAGCCAAGCTTGACATGAGGACGTGTGACCAGACAAATCGCAAATCATTACTTGTCGCCTACCGTGTGTGTATGTGTGTCACCATCACTTTACAAGCAGGTTCTCAACGCAGGGCGAAATAATGCGATCGCTTTCGTTTCCGCTGGGCGACTATTCAGGGGATCAACGTCAAGAAACAAAAGTGGAAAATTAGCTCACTGCCGTCGCAGTTCAAGTTGCAAAAGATGTGCAAAACTGTATTTTAAAGGAAAGGCTGGACAACCCTGCTTTATGGCATGAAAGCAACAAGATCCAACTAGTTCAGACCAGCGCTGTACATGGTCCAAGCATAAAACAAAACCATGATCGTCCGGCCAACCACCCAACGCAGCAACCACAGGGGCAAACTATAACATCTGGCCAGTGTGAGGCATAACCAGCATCAATCAGTTAGGGCATCTCCAACGCTAACTCTCAAACCTCCCCGCAAGCCATCCAACGGCGTTTCGGTCTGAGGACCCGTTTTCCCGCAACCGGAAGCAAATCAGAGGGCTTTGCGGGAGTCCACACAACAATCACGTTGGACTACGATACCCTTGGCCCACCCAAAACTGAGGCGAAATCTGGGCTTTTGTCCTCATCTGCACTGTTTACACAATAAAGTGTTGATGCTCAAAAATGGCACGATCATAAAGCAGCATGCCGGGGTGAAAATCTTGCTGGGATAAAATCTTGCCGGTGTGAAAGCTTGCCGGTGTGAAGGCTTGCCGGCGTGGAAAGCTTGCCGGCACAGAAAGATCGCCGGTGTGAAAGCTTGCCGGTGTGAAATCTTGCTGGGGAGAAACCTTGCCAGGGAGGAACCCTTGCCGGAGTACAAACTTTGCCGGAGTGAAACCTTGCCGGTGTGAAAACTTGCCGGGTTGGAGGCTGTGATAGTCAATCGGACGAGAAGTTGAAGATGGGCTCAAAAAGTTATTCAGATGATCTCGGATGGAAAAACGTTCTACACGAAAGTTGTGCGTCTCGTCGAAACAGTCGATTTTGATATAAAAATCGTCCCAAACCAAATATGTATGCAAAAATTAGAGCTATCGGAGTGCAGCCCTGTCACGAGGCAACATGTGGCGCGCCCCACCAGACATAGGTCTAATGGGTAGCGCGAGCGAACAGGTGTTCTGCGTGACCGTTTTGGCCTAGAAGATGGCCTCAAATCAAAAAACGATCAACACGAAAGTTTTTCGTCTCGTCGAAACGGTCAAGATTGCTTTTCGGCTCGTTTCCATCCAAGATCGTTTACTAACATAAAAAGGACCCGCAAGGTGCAGCCAGTTTAAACCGAACAGTTTTCGAAAGTTCGGACAAAACCAATTCGAATTTGACTAGGGTTTTGGACATGAATCCAAGCATTTTCCTTGCACGGGAAGTCCAGCCTCCTCTTATATACCTAAGGGGTGACGGCCGATTAAACAACACACAATCGAACAAATCAATATACTACTTTTTCATCTACGTTTTATCTCTCCACCGTTTCTCTCTCTCGTTCTTCGCTGTTCTTCGTGTTTGAGAGCTGCGAATCCCGAGGCTCTAGGGGCGAGCGAATCGACTTAGGGCAGCCCATAGCCGCCGCAATCCCTGACGGGGTCCCTCCCGGATGTGCGGGGTTTCGGGTCTGCAAAAGCGCCCGCCGACTGTCTTGCGTATTGCGCTGTCGGTCGGGTCTCCTTCGACGTGAGCTGCGGTGCATCACCCCCGGCGTCGAGGGTACACGTGACGTGTTCATGTGTCAACACACGTTTTGGCGACTCCGTTGGGGACGAAGTTTCGAACGGTCTCTATCTCGTTCTTGCTACGAAGAAATCGTCATCAAGTTGCTGAAATCTACAAAGGTAATATGAATACCGAATTCCCCTTTGTAGATGCAAATAATTCATATGTTGTTGCTGGATCACCTAATGAGCATAATGTATCGGCTAGCCCTAGTTTTATCAGTCATGCATCTAATTATGTGCAAGGGCCGATGCAAAACAATTTTTATGCTTCAAATTCTTATGATTTTAGCAATGTACAACATATGTATTCAAACTCTCATGCATCGGCAACCCCACAAATCCATATGCCGATGAACAACATGATGGGTTTGGTTAATCAATTTTAAACACCTCATGTTAAAATTTCCAATAGCATACAAGAAAGTGTTTCACCTTTTTATTCATCGGCAACTGATTTGCAATATGTGAATCCAACCTTGCCAATGGATGGAAGAATTGGCCATTCTACTACTAGCTATTTGGCTAGTTACTTTCAACCATCATATGCTACACCTCATGTTAGTAATTTTTCAGCACCGTATGCAACTGTAGATGTTCATAATTCGGCCCCGCATCTTCATGGTCACAGCCGAATAAGTGAAAATTTTACAGGAACACATGTGCCGTCATCAAATACTGTAGCATATAATGCATACTCTACGCAATTCAAGAATTTCGGCAACACTCACGAATCATTGCCGAAAGAATCTTAAAGCGTTGCGAAGCAATCCCTTCCAGAAGCGGTTGTGGCTGCATTTAAAAAGAGCTTGGCACAAAACAAGAGGATTAGTGCTCTTTGCCTTGAACAATATGAAAAGGGGTTGTTTCCTGATTATGCTGCAATAAAAGCTAGAGTTTTACAAGAAGATGAATCTTTGCCAATTGATAAAATTTGCGAGCAAAAATATGGTTTTACAATAATGCATATGCCTTCACCTAATACTACATCATATTATACAGCCCCTACACAATTGCAAAGTTCCGGCAACACCCATGTGCCATTGCCGAAATAATCTAAAAGCATTGGGGGGGGCAATCATATCCGAAGTGGGCTGAAATTGAGAAAAAGATTAAAGCCAATTTCGCCGCTCACCGCCAGAAACAAAAAGAAACAGAATTGGCTCAAGTGAAAGAAGCATTGCCAATTGGTAGAAGCAATGTAAAGAAACATGATTCAGAACATGAAAGTGCTCCGGTTAAAAGAGCCGAATCAAGAAGTATATATTCTGAATCCATCAAATGCAAAGAGGCAAGCATTATTGAGAAAGGGCATGGCAAGCATAGCAAAGCGACCATACTTGATTTTTCTAAAGTTAATGGAACCTACTTCCTGCCCTATGAGTTTCGTGCCAGAGAAATTGATGAACTTCAAGGACAAGAACAAGTAGCCGAACAAAGTTCGGCCGACAAAATGTTTCAATGTAATGATGCACGGAATCAAGAAAAAGATGATGAAGAGGCGTTGGGGAGCCATCCAAAGGCGGAGCAAGATATTGTTCAAGTCACACCACCATCGTGCTCTCCCAACATATTTGAAGAGGTATGTTTAGCAAGTAATTTACCTATTTTCAGATTTGGTCAGGACTTTATTGTTGATGCATCTATTAGAAAAATCCTCATAAGTAATTTTGAAAGACCAATGAAGAAGGGTAATTTACTTGCTAGCAATAAAGTTGTTATTGAGCATATCGGTCAACCCATTACGCCATTTATAAAGACCGATAATGACTTATTATTACAGCCAAAGCTTTCCCCGTTGCTTTATCTAAAGTTCATATCTATTTGGGTAGCTTTGCTTATTTTATACTTGGCTTGCACTTGGTATCAATTGAGACATGTATGTTCTAACTATTTTCGTTTTAGAAATTTAAAGCCAAGGTTAAATTCTGTTGAGAAAACCGATGCTAGTATAATATCTTACCCTAAGACATCGGAAATAGAGTGCAAAACACAATGCATAGCCGAATGGTGTGGTGCAAAATCTGAACCATTCGTTTGCTTAATTCTAAAGCCGTTCTCACATCAAGATCGGCTAGAAAATAAAAGGTTTACCTTTAATTCAAACATGTGTGATAAAATCTTTGATTTGTTGTTGAGGAATAATTATATTAGAATTCTTGATCACCATGTTGAGCCATCTGTCCAGGGACGAATGTATTGTAAGTTGCATGATTCGTCCAAGCATAATTTTGAGGATTGTAACATGTTTCGTCAAATAGTTAAATCGGCCATTGATAAAGGACGATTGAAATTTGTTGAGACACCAAGAGATGACCAGTCTATTCTGATTGGTCCCGATGGTAGAAAGTTTTTGCATCGGCTGCTTCAAGCCGATCCATTTGAAGAGAAGGTAAAAACTGCAGGTGATGGGATCAAGCTTTCAAGTAAAGAAGTTGTCGAAGAGCATAATGAACATAATCTTGAGGGCAAGAATTCTATCGAAGCTACAATGGAGATGCCAAGGACTGGGGGGCAGCAAGCAAATCCAATAATTGATGAAAGCAAACCAAAAGGAAACAAAGGCCGAAATAAGCGCAAGTGTAAGAGATCAAAAATCACCTTCGCTGAACTATTGGATAAATATCAAAAGAAGAGTGAAGAGAAGAATGCTTATCGGCCCAATCATGCAAAGAAACCAAGATCACCCCCAAGGCGCAAATATGAGGATCGGTATTGGCAAAGTGAGAATGTTAATGCAACATATTCATATCCTTATTTTGGGCCGCCAATGCCAATGCCGTGGATGCCTCCCTATGCTCATATAGATCCATATTCATCATGGGACAGGTATGATACAAGGGCACATTCTCCATCTTATTTTGGACCATCTCACCAATATTATGCAGCTCTGAGAAGATCAATATCTGAACAATCACATGTTAAAGACCATTTCAATCATAAGGAATCGGTCCAGAGCTCAAGGATGAAGAAAGAGGTGGTCAAGCAAGTTTACCGTGTTAAAAGAGATGGTCGTAAGGGTGCAACTTCAGATTTGATCTCAAATAAAAAAGAGCCAATTAAAGTGTTAACATTGGCTACTAAAGGCAATGAGACAAAGCAGCCAATTATTGAGAGTCAAAGTGCCAAATCTGAAGAAAAGAAGTTGAGAGTGCATAAGGCCAAAAAGGAACTGCCATTGGTCAAAACAGAATTACAGCCGAGATGCCCACTCGGCTTTACGTATTGGCAAAAGAAGGAATTACAAAATCTTAGTGCACAAGAGCTGAGACAGAAGAAAATGGCATGGGTTCCCAAGAGGATCATTCATAACAAAAATGATGTGCATGCTTCTATTGCAACAAGTACAATAAAAGTGAAGAAAGAGAAGAATGGAAGCAACAAACAATTAAGCCGAAGGTGTGGATCACAACATCAAAATCTTCGGTTAGCACATCATCCATTTTCTTCAACAATGCCATTGATGCCTTTTCCATGGAATTCATACACAGGTATGATCAGTTACCCTCCATGGACTTATTTTGATCCATGGATGCAACATAATTTTCTATATCATGCCAGAGTATTACCAAATCACTATACATTTGGTTAGTTACATTTTTGTTGCTAATACAAAGGGGCCGAAATATCTTATTGCTATTTCATTTGTTTATTTCGGCTATACATACCTTGGTGGGTGAATACTACATGGACCTCATTGTAATGGCCGATATGTATCTATCGCCCTAAGAATATATCTAAGAATGGCCGGTGTGGTATTCTAACATCGTCCTTAGTTTGAGATAAGTGCTTGCAAAGGAATTTATCAAATTGATGCCATTGAAGATATTATGCATAGACCAATTCACCAAAATTGCAAAGTGAACTTATGTTTTGATTGGGTGTGCTTTGGCTTATTAGTATTCAGAATTTATGTAAGGCCAAATCATGGTTGATTTTATTATTGAGCATCATATTGACATCATGCATAATATTGATTTCAGCTTGATCTCTCTAGAACCATGGAGATTATATATTGATGGTTAAATTTGTAGCAATGGCCAAGGTGTTGGTGTTGTTTATATATATCCTTATGGTGCTATTTTGTGAAGCCTCGTGCCGCTTAAAATATTTTTGCACAATGATCAAAGCCGAATATGCATTGTCATTCGGATTGGAGCTTTGCCTTGCTATAGGTGCTATACATATTGAGGCTTCCGGTGATTCGTTACTAGTAGTGCAACAAATATCCACTGGTTATCAATGTTTTGACGAATCACTTTTAGTTTATCTTGAGGTATGTCTAGATGTAAAATTTACCATGGGTTGTTTTAAGATTCTTCATATATCTAGACATGATAATTGGAGAGAGTTGGCATAGCAAGCATTTGGCTACCATGTTGGTGATGGTGTATTGCACATGTATCAATAGCCGATATTTATTCTTGCCAACATAGGTAAGGCCGAATTGGAGTCCACAGCTTCGGCCACTAATGAAATTTTTATGCAGGCGAAAGTAAGGATTGGAGAAAGTTTATTGTTGATTGTCTACAAAATCCTAGCAAAAGGGTGAACAATATGGTTCGGAGGATGACATTGAGATATATATCTATGGAACTTTATCACCGGATTATTAATGAAGCTGAGAAGGTTTCACCCAAGTTTGCATCAGAAAGTTCACACAAGACATGGCCGATATATACTTATCATCCTAAGAACATATAAATGGTCGATGGAGTGTTGACATCGTCCTTAGAACAAACTTGGTACAGGTATTTTTCGGCATGCTAGCTTTACCGAAAAACAGGGGGGCATGTGTTGACGCTCAAAAGTGGAATGATCATAAAGCAGCATGCCGGGGCAAAAACCTTGCCGGGATAAAATCTTGCCGGTGTGAAAGCTTGCCGGTGTGAAGGCTTGCCGGCGTGGAAAGCTTGCCGGCACAGAAAGATCTCCGGTGTGGAAGCTTGCGGGTGTGAAATCTTGCCGGGGGAGAAACCTTGTCAGGGAGGAACCCTTGCCGGAGTACAAACCTTGCCGGAGTGAAACCTTGCCGGTGTGAAAACTTGCCGGGTTGGAGGCTGTGATAGTCAATCGGACGAGAAGTTGAAGATGGGCTCAAAAGGTTATTCAGATGATCTCGGATGGAAAAACGTTCTACATGGAAGTTGTGCGTCTCGTTGAAACGGTCAATTTTGATATAAAAATCATCCCAATCTAAGTTCGTATGCAAAAGTTAGAGTTATCGGAGTGCAGCCCTGTCACGAGGCGACATGTGGCGCGCCCCACCAGACATAGGTCTGATGGGTAGCGCGAGCGAACATGTGTTCTGTGTGACTGTTTTGGCCTAGAAGATGGCCTCAAATCAAAAAACGATCAACATGAAAGTTTTTTGTCTCGTCGAAACGGTCAAGATTGCTTTTCGGCTCGTTTCCATCCGAGATCCTTTACCACCACAGAAAGGACCCACAAGGTGCAGCCAATTTAAACCGAACAGTTTTGGAAAGTTCGGACAAAACCAATCCAAATTTGACTAGGGTTTTGGACGTGAATCCAAGCCTTTTCCTTGCACGGGAAGTCCAGCCTCCTCTTATATACCTAAGGGGTGATGGCCGATTAAACAACACACAATCGAACAAATCAATATACTACTTTTTCATCTACGTTTTATCTCTCCATCGTTTTTCTCTCTCGTTCTTCGTTGTTCTTCGTGTTTGAGAGCTGCGAATCCCGAGGCTCTATGGGCGAGCGAATCGACCTAGGGCAGCCCATAGCCGCCGCAATCCCTGACGGGGTCCCTCCCGGGTGCGCGGGGTTTTAGGTCTGCAAAAGCGCCCGCCGACTGTCTTGCGTATCGCGCTGTCGGTCGGGTCTCCTTCGACGTGAGCTTCAGTGCATCACCCCCGGCGTCGAGGGTACACGTGACGTGTTCGTGTATCAACACAAAGTCACCCTTTTACAATCCTCTCCTCTACCATCCCGTCGATCCCCACCCCAATTCCTGCCTTTTTTGCTCTTGCTACCACATCAACCCATACGAAAGCTACCGGAGATGGTCGTGGTGGAGCATCCGGCGACCACGGCCGCCCGAAAGATCAACTGAACAACACGGCGTGGTCGTCGGCTTAGACAGAAGGCAAAGGCGGAGACACCCATGAAGAAGAAGGGAGGCGGGGCAGTGCTCGTGGTAGCCGAAGTGCATGGGGTGGGCGTGGTGCCAGCGGCGGGCATGGTGCAGGGCGAGACCTAGGACGCGGGGCGCCGCCATCATCACCATCGATGCAAACGCCGTTGTGGCCGGAGCAATACAAGACTCCCTACTTCTACGCCGTCGAGTAGCTCGGGAGGCAGTTCCCGACGTCTGCTGCTGGGCACGTTTCTTATTGTGTTGACTCCAATGTGGTGCCACTGCTTTTCTCGGAGTCTACATCCACTCAGCTTGTCCTAACACGGACGTCGGGCGTGGACCGTTTGGGTGCCCGAATGCTGTTGGTCGGTATGTCTGAACTGGGTGAGCTGTCATACGACGATGCAGAAAGGCAGATGTTTGAGATCGTCCACGACAGAGGTGGAGGTGGAGGCTGCTACAAGGATGACATGTGGATGACTCACAGATCACACATCAAGGCACCTACACCCATGCAGCCAGTGCGTACACTGAGTCGGGAATGTACACCCAACAACGGATTGGGTTACCGGCCAGGGGGAGCGGGAGGAGGGCGGCAACGACGACCTTAATCTGGATGGAATTTGTTGCCGATCTAAAGAAGCAGGGTAGAGGAGAAAGTTTCAACATGAGGGTGGACGATTTTTTGTGGGGACGATTTGTTGTGGGATGAGTGGTTAGACACTAGCATTGATTCAATCCATGTCATAGAGAAAAGGATCAGAATTTTGGTCTAACATTCATACTTGGTTCCATGAGCACAAGCATTTTGCACCCTGCGTCGATGAACTCATCTATAACCATGGAGTAAGTCACTCAACCATCGACAGTACATCATCCAAGAGGCCGTGTCCAAGTATTGTGTCCATTTTGAAGCAACTAATGAGTCGGTGGCCAAGTGGTGCGCAAATCTCCAAGCAAGTTGGTCTATGGCCGGATATGCAACTTGTTGGTCGGCTATTCTCTATGTGTTGATCATTTGGCCAGATATGCAACTTGATGAAAATGTTTTTTTGTAGCCTTCTCAAGCGTGCAACTTGTTCTTGAAGGTGGAGAAGAGGAACTTCATCCTCATGCATTAATGGATAAATTGAGTGGGCAACCCAAGTGGAATTTATTCATTGGCAACAACAACAAGACCACATGCATCGGCACCGAAGAAGAAGGGGGTGATCCAACCGACCCAATAAAAGAGATGCCCGGTACATCTCCAATGTGTCTATAATTAGGAAGTATACATGCCATGTTTACAACAATTTTATACGGTTTTGATGCACTTCTATACGTTTTTTATGGAAATAACCTATTAACCTAGTGCCTAGTGCCAATTTCTGTTTTCTGCTTGTTTTTCGTTTTCTAGAAAATCCATTTCAAACGAAGTCCAAACGCAATAAAATTTTACGGTTATTTTTTCAGGACAACAAGAGACCCACGGAGCTTCGGAGAAGTACCAGAGGAGGTCCAGAGGGGCACAAGCCTGGGTGGGCGCCCCTAGGGTGTGCCCTTGAGCTAGTGGGACCCTCGGGCACCCCCCTACTTGAAATCAACGCAAAAATTCCTATAAATACAGAAACTCCCAAAACTTGACCTATATGAGGTTTTTCGCCGCCCCAAGCCTCTGTCCCGAAGTGGTCTCAATCCGAGGCCGGTTCTAGCACCCTGCCGGAGGGGGAAATCATCATCGAAAGCCATCTTCATCATCCTGGCGGTCTCCATGATGAGGAGGAAGTAGTTCACCCTCAGGGCTGAGCGTATGTACCAGTAGCTATGTGTTTGATCTCTCTCTCTCTCTCTCTCTCTCATATTCTTGATCCAGCACGATCTTTATGTAACCATGTGCTTTGTTAATATAGTTAGATTATATGGTGGTTTTCCCTCTCTATCTTGTTGTGATAAATTGAGTCTTGCTCTCTGAGGTTTCATTATGTTGGATTGAATATTGGACTTGAGATCACTTGATGTATGTCTTGCATGTGGATATCTGTGGTGACAATGGGCTATTCTATTGAATCATTTGATATATGTTTTGGTAATCAACTTGCGGATTTCCGTGGTGACATTGGTGCAATCTAGGCACATAGGTTGATACACATTTTCCTCCTACTTTCTATCATAGAAACTCTAGAGTGATTCTTTGTGGCACGTTGAGGGATTTTTATATGATTCAATTATGTTAGCATTGTTGAGATATTGCACTAGTGAAAGTATGAACCCTAGGCCTTGTTTTCAAGCATTGCAATACCGTTTGTGCTCACTTTTATTAATTGTTACCTTGCTATTTTTATTTATTCAGATTATAAAAAGATATTTCTACCGTTCGTATTACACTTGTAGCACCATATCTTCGCCGAACTAGTGCACCTATAGAATTGACAACTGTATTGGGTGTGTTGGGGACACAAGAGACTCCTTGTATTTTGATTATTGTGTTGATTGAGAGAGATCATCGTACACCTGCCACGGATTGATAAAACCTTAGGGTTATCCACTTGAGGGAAATTTGTTGATGTCCTACAACTCTGCGCTTGGAGGCCCAACAGAGTCTACAAGAACAAAAGTTGTGTTGTAGACATCACTGCCCAAGAAGGTTAGAAGAGGGTTCTGGGGAAAGAAGTGGGAAGAGGAGAAGGCTAAGTGAAAAGGGGCAATGGAAAAGATGAAGATGAGGTTTGAGGACATCTTGGCGAAGAAGGAGACATATGTCAAGTGCTCCGACATCAAGGAGGGATGGGCTGAGAGGTTTAACATGTGGATGGCGGTGACCAAGAAGAAGCTCAAGTTCGAAGAAAGGAAGGTTGAGATCGTGCCCGCTTCAAATGACATGAAGGTGTTGATCTTGAAGATGGAGGAGTTGGATGACGATGCAATGATGATCGTGCGAGCCGTCTGTGTGGGGATGTTGAAATGCATGGCGGGCGAGCTGGAGGCCACCGAGAATGAGGTGGGTAGGGAGAAGGAGCCGGTGCGAGAGTGAGGATGGAGGCTCGAATAGCCGGCTCGGCTTGGCAAAAAATCCATTTTTTACACGAATTGTTAGACTGATATTCTTTTGTGATTGGGCATGTAAAAACTATGCATAGTAGCCTCTTTTTACTTGCGATTGGACACTCGCTATGTGATTGGGCGCTATGCATTTGAATTTCAAATTGGGCAGACCTAGATGGATATTTAGGGGATGCAATTGGTTGGTCGGCTCTCACATAACTGTTCGCAGACTGGTCCCCACCTGTATAGGGGTCGGTGTTGAAGATGCCCTTAGTTAAGTTGACTCCTAAAAATAGAAGAATATATTTTTTCCTTTTATCATGCATGGACATATATTATCAACCTCATGTATATAACACGTGCGCGGGTGTGAAACACCATTAGAACCAACTCTTGGTAAGGCGTGAAGTCTGGAACCTAGGTGTATATGCACCCATTTTTTAGGAAACAATTAGTAATTATAAAAAATATTGAAAAAACATGATTTTTTGGCAACAAACATGATCAAGGGTTCGCTAAGGAATGACTTTAATGGTATTGTGGGCAAAAATAACAAAGTTGGGACTATATTGAGCTTACTATTGATACTTGAGAGACATGTATATTTTCACCTCTAACTCATGTCTAGTTTAATTTGCAACCCTAAACTTCAAAACACATTAGGACACAACCGAACTATCAATAATATTTACTTTGCCTATGATACCATTGTGAGGTGGTTTTGGCCCCATTGACCATCCAGTCAGCAAGCCACGTCAGCGCACATTTCATTTTCTTCCCATTTTTTGCCAAATTTTGTCAAAAAAATCGAAGTTTACCGAAAAATAGAAAAAAATTGTGAGATCAAGCAAACAATACTTAGCATTATATTTAGTACTTTTTTCTTGATTTTACATAATGTTTTCAATTTTTAAAACTTTCAATTACTTACAAATTTTGTCTTTTGCGGAAAGGTCGATCGGATTTCTTCGTTGGCGATTTTTTTATGCAAGCACAACAAAATATCAAGGTTGTTGTCAAACAATTTCAGGTTTTTTTAGCTTTTCCACAATATCTATTGTTTGGGGGGCATATCAGGTGCATACAGACCCAGATTCGTCCATGTATTTTGCTGAAGTTATATGGGTAACCCAGAAAATTTGGTTATGGCCCTAGGGATGTTTTTTTCCTGATTGCTACATTCTCGCTCATGATCTGTGACAAACAAAAAAAGGTGAGAATTTCTAAATATGATTTAAGTATATGTACACCCGTACATGTATGTGAATTCCACAAGTACGTGCCATGGGCAATGGCCAGCTACACATGCACGGGCGAATCAACCTGTGGTTGAGTTGGTTAGGTGGACAGTGGTATCCCCAACCCACCAGAGTTCAAATCCTGGTGCTCGCATTATTCCTGAATTTATTTCAGGATTTTCGGCGATGCGCTTTCAGTGGGAGGAGACGTTCCCGTCGACGACGAGGCGCCTACGGTGACTTCGTAAATGTCAAGATGATATGCCGGCTCAGTCTCTCGGAGGTGCTCATAGGGGTTGGGTGTGCGTGTGTGCGTTCATAGGGGTGAGTGTATGCGCGTGCATATGAGCGCTTGTGTCTGTACTGATGCTCAAAAAAAAGCTACACATGCACGGGCCACCTAGGCAGCTTGGCTACCTCCATCCATCTAGTTTTTTCTGACAACAGAGATCGAGTCAACCTCCCTTGTGTGAGATTAAGGCCAGATATAAAGGGACAAGACGCACTACCAGGACCTTACCAAATATGTTCAAAGTGCTTTTGTCAGTCCGAGGAGTATTCATGAAAACTTCAAATTTCTGTGTAATGTTGCCAGGCTACTTGATCGCAAGACAACTCCAGCGATGCTTATGAAATTGATATCTCCAAAACCTTTGATACCCTTTCTTGAGATTTCATCACCCAATTGTTGATTATGAGAGGCTTTGGTAGGCGTTGGTGCTCCTGGATTAGTGATCTACTGTGCACAACATCGCCCTCTATGCTAGTCAACGGTGAGACTTGTGAGCTTTTCACGCTTGACCACAACATTAGGCAAGGTGACCCATCTGTCCCAGGTGCTTTTCATCTGGCAATGGACATGTTGTAGGCTATGCTTCAATGAGCGATTTAGTGCAACTTGGTATCAGACTTGGGTTTCGTTGGCGACATTCCGAGGGCTTCCTTCTTCGTGGATGACGCACTCATCTTCTCCAGACCTTATCGAGGGACATGGAGGTGATCTTGCCATTCTAAAGATTTTTGGAGAGGCTACTAGTATTTACATCAACCTGCAAAAGAGCACTATTGTGTGCATTAGGAGTGATGATTCTATCTCTGTTGATGTGTCACGACAATTTCTCCGGTCAACTAAGGCAATTCCCCTTTTCAGTACCTTGGGCTACCATTATTGATCTTTAGACTACATTATTAGGATATTTTACCACTCATCGACAAATACTCCGTTAAGATGCAAAGGATGGAAACCAAAGTTGTTGGCTCCAGCTGGACGATTAACACTAACACGATTGGTGCTCGTGGCTCTATCAATTCACTTCTTATCCGTTCTACCATTGTCGGTGGGTGCGCTCGAGATTATTAGTAGGAGATGCAGGGGTTTTAACTGGAAGGGAAATTGGCGGTGCGAATTGTCTTCTGCCATGGCTAAGAGTGTGCATGCCTAAGGCATGTGGTAACCTGGGGGTGCTGAACTTGAAATAGTTTGGATTTGCTCTCTGCTGCCAGTGGCCCTTCTTGCGATGGGATGCCGAGGATAGGCCATGCCATCTGCTGCCCGACACTCTTGAAAAAGGAGGTCTAGTCCATCTTCAAAGTTGCATCTTCGATCTGATTCGGGGGCAGTTAGATAGCTAAATTCTGGACCAACAAGTGGCTGACAGAAGGGAGCTCTGTTGAGGATATGGCTCCCGCCTTATTCTCCTTTGCAAGGACTCTAGATGCCCTGTCAAAGACGCTCTCTTGAATTGCACATGTATTAGACATATTTTTGGACGGATTTTAGTGCAAGCCATGGCTTAGTATCTAAGAATTTGGGATTAGAATATCCTCTTATCTGATGGTGTTCCAGGTCACTTGGTCTGGAAGTTCATGGATGGCCACCAGTTCTCGGCCAATAGTGCCTACAACATGTTCTTTGCTGCCAATTTACGCTTTGCCTGCAGTAAACCGATCTAGAAATCTAAGGCCCCTCCAAGATGTAAATTCTTTATGTGGATTGTGGTTCACCACAAGTGTTTGACGACGGTCAATCTAGAGCGTAGGGCCTTCTATTCGCAGCTGCTCACCGTGCCTCTTGACGCCCGAATACTGCACCCATCTCTTCGTGCATTGTTGTTCCACTCAGCAGGTGTGGCTGAGGTTTAGAGGCTAGACATGTGCTAACTTCGAAGTACCAGATGATCATGTTGTCAGTACTAAAGATTGGTGGTTGAGTGCTCGGAAGGAGGTTCCCAAGCCTGTGCGTCATAATTTTGACACCATAATCATCCTTCTTCACTCGAGAATCTGGAAAGAGTGGAATGCTAGGATTTTTGAGCAAGTGGCTAGCAGTGTTGATGGGGTGCTTGATCTAATCATAGAGGATATTAGAGTTTGGAAGGCAGCTGGTTGTGTTGGCGATCATCTTTGAGCTGTTTTCCCTTCTTCTTGTGGTTTTTAACCTATTGTAGGCCTTGTTTTACTCCCCCCTATGACAGTCAACCTCCCTTGTGTCTAGGTTGTTCGAAGATGAACAATACTTAAAAAAACATAGATGGTTAACAACCAAACTTGCTGTTAAATTTATATTTATTTTGTCAAATTTATCACTTCTTGGTGAAAATATCCGCTCTCCGCCCGTAAATGTGGGTTTCACACACACATATTCTGCCTAGCATAATAAAACATGTTCTCCAACTAAAATTTATCTTTTAAGTTACCTAACTAGTTGGGAAAGCTATAAGGGAAATATTTATTTTTGTCCGACTTATCCAAGCGATTTGAAGCCACCTAGAGTGATCGACACGCGTCTCTTGGCTCCAGCCCAATGCACCATTGCAGCATCGAGTGCTTCATGTGAGCTCCGAGAGCACCGGAAGTCTTAGATGAAGCACTCTATGCTGCAATGGAACCCTCATTGGCAGCTCCGGGTGATGCGATGCAGCGCTCGCCGGCATCTATCGGAGCTACGATGCAGCGCTTGGTGTTGCAATGGAGTGCTCATCAGCGGCTGTGGTGCTGCGATGCAGCGCTTGTCGGGGGTCTATTGGAGTTGTGATGCAGCGCATGGTGCTGCAAATGGAGCTTTCTCGGGCGGCTCCAGTGCTTCGTTGCAACGCTCGATGCTGCAATGGAGCGCTCATCGGTGACTTCCCGGTGTTGTGATGGAGCACTAGGCGATAGCTCCTTGCAGCGCTAACCGGCGGCAGCCGCTATGCTTTGCAGCGGCGACTGCGGGGATGCTACGCAGCAGCGATGAGTTGTTACCTTGCTACAGCCCGACGAGATCGAAGTAGGAGGGCTGATTGGAGTGACGGGAAGAAGAACGACATGTCTGCGTTGACCTATCCAAGGGATGAGAGGAACTGGATCAGATGGCTGGCGACCCAACCGATGATATCTCTAGGAAATCAGTCGGTTGATGCCTAGCAGCACCCCAGATATATGCCCCTCCCAACCCATGGGTCCCACATGCAAACGATTATACCAAATACATATGTTGTGTGTGTGTGGAGGACATGTGCTATCTATGTGGAGAAGTTTTTATATAGGACATCGATGGTCCAGATCCTGAAAACAGGTGTCTTATGCATTCGTCTACTCAATGATTAATCCACCAAGTTTTGAATGTTAGGATGTTCACGTATACATACGGGCAATTACACTCGGTAGGAGTGCTCTATTCCTAAATAATTGCAACCCACTATATACTTTTCCTCTCCATGTAGGCATGCCGCATCAACAAGTCATGCATGTTGTGACAAGTAATATATTTTTTGCACTAATCTATCCATGCAGCCATGCCACCTCATCAATTATGAATGTCAATCATAAGTTAATATGTTCGCATTGATTATTCTGTAGTTACGATCTCATGGGTGGTATGTGTTGGAAGCTTCGACAAAATGTATGTAGTTCATGATTCAAATTGTTGCTAAAAGTAGCATCTGCTTAATTTCAATCCAAAAGGTTTTCTGTTGCATCCATCATTTTTCCACATACTTCGTATAGTTTATTGTTTTGAAAATCTAAACTAAGTGCACTCTCACATTTGATTTTGTAGTATCTTGAGTTCTTTAGCATCTATTTATGGATTTGTTTAACAAAATTTCTACAACAACGCTCAGGGTATCTAGTTTAGCAGATTTCGCCAACCAATTTCCGTACTACCATGTCATTTTCTTAATTGAAATAAAAATGTTATCATGGGCCATAGCTATAGCTAGCTAACTAACCAGAAGAGTATATTATCATGGGCCATAGCTATAGCCAGCTAACTAACCAAGCATGATTAACATCTAAAAAAACAATAGGAGGAAGGTGCTGTTTTTTTCTCAAATCCAAACATGTAAAGATTCCTTCTCTTTTCAGGTGGCTGGATGGATGGCTCCAAGTGTGGAGGTCCTTCTAAGGGTACATAGGAGGTAGCAATTAATAGTTGTACTCTTTCCAATATTTTGGACAAGGGATACCCCAAAGGAACCATACAACCCTGTGCATTTTATATTATTGGACAGGTGTACGGCTGTTTGGAAACATGTTAGGTGTCGTAGTGCAATTGGTTAGAATTAATGTTGACTGTGAAGGAACAATATGTATATGCATGCCTTTTCAGTAATGTATAATAATGTATCCTTTGCAAAGTAAAATGAATCTTGAAAAAAGGGAGAATGTGGTGTGCAATTAAATTGAGCTAAGCACAATTGTATCTTTCTAGCTTTTGTGAGTTACTGATTTTATTTATTCTCACTTTTGTTGAACTATTCTTTGTTTTACTAAGTTTGCTCCATTTTGTGTGTGTGGGTAGGTGTGTGTGTGGGGGGGGGGGGGGGTAGCTAAATAATGTAGTTATTGTATGGTGTTCGAGATAACAAGAACAAAGTGTGCCTTTCTCACATTAAGGTTTGAAATTAATACAATAAACCGTACAATTATTTAAAAAACAAGATTTTGCTGGCCTTTGATCTGAGTCATTGACCCAATTAAATTATACGTGATACTCTTTTTTACACATGAGATTGTTGATTTTGAGCTTACAATTTTTTTAAGTTGACACTTTGTTTTAAAAAGTTGCATGTCTTCGCTCTCCAGTTTTTAATATTATCTTCCTGACAATGTTTTTAGTTTTGTCGTGATGATAGATACATATATGTGGGCTTAAAATGCTTTATGCTTGTAATATATTTGGTACATACGAGCATTCCTTAGAAAAGTGACAAATTACATGTTGTTTTTTAAACCATTTCATTTCAAAATACTAAAGTGAGAGTACATGCAAAATTTCGGTAAGTTCACTTGTAATATCAAGCGAACGATATGTTTCCCATATTCCAATTATGTTAGTCAAAGGTGACTTGCATGTGAATTGTTGCTGGTAACTTATAAAATAGTAATAAAGTTTGTAGATAAATACCCACTATGTGTAATCATTGGTCATTTATGTTATATTAAGCATGCAAGGGTGAGATCTCACGGTGGGTCCCTGTTACAAGCTAGCACCCATCCAATTTCATGTTAAGACAAGAGCACAGACAACTGTCCATGCCAATTCAGATCTGCACTCTTTTATCCACGCACAGTTTTAGAGTTTTTCTATTTTGTACTATTGCAATCCGTCCAATGGGTAGGTGCATATGCGTGTAATATAATAAATAGATGTGATGTAAGCCAATCTATGGTTGGATGGTTAGTAGGACATGATATTTCCGTCCATCAGAGTTTAAGTCCTAAATTTACTGGTGCTCATAATTTCCTGAATTTATTTCATGTCTTCCGGAAATGTCCGTTCAATGGGAAGACATGTTCACGTCGCCTACAAAGGCTTGCCGACTTCATCAATCTTAAAATGGTGTGTCGGCTTAGTCTCTCAGAGGTGCTTATAGAAGTGAGTGTATGAGCATCTATGTCTGTACTATGTTAAAAAGATGAGCACAATCGGATGCCTCAAAGCATCTAATTAGAAAATAATGTAGCACAGTTTGTCTTCGGTATACGGAACACCTAGTTTTTATTTTCTATTCCAAAAGGAAATAAGTAAGGTTTTTACCAAAAAAAAAATGCATCCTAAACTAGGGAGTCACCTTGCCCAGTAAATGTCAATAGGCATGCACCATGTGTGGAAATTCAGTTTTACAAATATGTGCGTGAGAGGATAGGAAGAGAACAGGGGCAAGTTTGTAGATGTTGTACAAAAAGAGTATATTTCCCTTAATCCAACGGCAAACAATGTCAACACTACATGGTGTAGTACTACTATTTCTGGTAAACAAAAATTTCTATCACACAGTATTATCTCATTCAGTAGCGTGTCGCGGTTTCTGGCAAAGTGGGTTCATACCAGCAAGACACCGGACGTATGGTTGTAATGATGTCTGAAAGCTATTTTTTAGACGACCAAACAACGAAGAATGGAATATACCTAACAAAAAACTTGCTCGTTTTGAACATTTTCTGTCCCACAAACAGAATCGTCACCCGCTAGATCACTCAACGAGGCACTGTTTAAAGCACCGGCATTAATTCCCATTTTAAAAAATGTGACGATTCGTTTTACCGTTCTCTGATTTATAGAGATTTTTTGCATTGTGTACGGTCTCATCTCGTACAAAAACCATAATATTTAATGCCTATTATATTTTGACTTTTGAAGACAATGTTTAACTATTTGATGATGTCATTTGTGGAAAGGAAAACTGGAACATGAGATTCATCACGATAAAAACAGGGCAGCTCTCCTCGTGGAAAGGAGAGAACGGGACAACTCATCGATTAGCGTGGTTTCTCCGATGCTCCGAGAACATATCTAATCTTTCCATATTATTTCGGTTCTATTACATGTTGCTCTCGAGCCATGTGAATAGAAGTAATAGTAAGAAAACCGTATTATGAGTTCTTTTAGACAAAATTTACATTCAGATTAAGGAATAAAAATATTTTTTCTGTGAACTAGTGTGTTGGCTACTCGGAGCATAATTTATCCTCTTCTTTCTTAAGTTGTAGCTTGCGTTGCACGCGCGAGTCCCGTTTGTCCCAGCTAAGGCAGCAACCTCGGGATCCTCACCACCATCACAAACTCGCTCGCTCGATCATGCGTCACCCTCTTTGTTGTGTTTCTTTCCTTGTCCCCTTCAACACTGCAACCTGTTTTTCTGCACATAATATACTGCCTACTGAAGGGCCATATGGATTACATTTGGATCGCGTGCTTTTGTTTTACTTGTGCAGTTATAGTGCCCTCGTGCAACAGAGATAGCACGTATATTACCTTTTGCTTTTCTCTTCGCCTTTTTGTAAGACCTACATGAATGCCATATATCGTACCGACGCCACTGCACGCTGTTCCTTCATATATTATTGTTTCTGAAAAGGAAGAATACGGCCGAGCTCTGTACCATGTGATGCATACAACCATAATCCTATATATATTTGGAACCTGTTCAATATGCTAAAGAGAGCATATGTTTTATTATGGCCACTTTGGCTTTGTAAAATGATTTGTTTTTTATGGCAAAAACTCTACTCCTTTGCATGTTATTATTTTCCCTTGTATGCACTCGGTTCGTAAGTGGTATATGCTACACCAAATGAAGTACCAACCATTGTTCAGGGTGGTGTGTATGCAGTTGGAACAGGTGGTCAGGGAGGTTTTTACCCAAAATAGGTGTCAGTATCTACTTTTTGCCGATATATTTATTGTTGTTGTTGTTACCCAACATGGGTGTCAGTATCTACTTTTTGCCGATATATTGATTGTAGTTGTTGTTGTTGTTGTTGTTGTTGTTGTTGTTGTTGTTGTTGTTGTTGTTGTTGTTGTGTTGTTAACTTTTATACTAAGTATATACCTCTATCTCCACATATACGCAACATGTATCAATCTCTGGCCTTATCCATATATTAGAGGCAGCCTTCTCCCTTATGAGCACTAGTCGAAAACACAAAACACTAATCTCCGCTTTGTTTTACATGGTACAAGAGCTATCTTCCACATAGTTTCATTTCTTCGTCTTTCTCGAGCACTACAATGTTCTCTTTCGCTCACTCGTCAACATCAACCTCACACGGGATATTTTTTGTCCTTCAAAAGGCACAATGTTTCCCTGCCTCCGCAGATATCATCTGTTCGGCTACATACATGGGTCAGCTCGCACTCATGAAGCATGTAGTTTGTCTAGAGTTTGATAGCAATACGAGACGTGTCTACACAACCCATCTTATGATGCTCGGTATGAGTAGGACCAACTCATCATCAGCTCCATGCTCTCTTTCACTGCTGTCGGATTTTCTAGTACAAGCAGCAAGTGCACCCACATTCACGGGCCTCTGTACTCTTATTGGGAGTATGTTCACTTCTCAATCAAAAGCCAAGACCATGAGGTGTGCATGCACCTAGCCACACTACGGAACAAGGACCTCACGATGACTTAGTACTTCGGAAAGGTGAAGGGACTCATCGATTCGCTCGCAACACTGAGGAACCACTTATTAGGTGAAGATATTACCTCATGCATCATTCCTAGCCTCAACGCGGGACTTCAATCTACTCATCACATACATCGCGTAGAGGACCGACAAGGTGCCCCGCAGGGAGCTCTACTACCAACTCCTGAATCTTGAGGCGGTCTATCACTAGAAACCTCACAACACGGGGCAGATATCAGTCATCCGCAAACATTGTGTCACAAGGGTGCAACAACAAGGGAAGTATCGAGCATTGGTCATTGTCGATGGTAAGTCAAAACATTATCATCCTGCCTCCATTCAATGCCAAAGAGGGCTCACAAAGCCCAAGGACACCCAACCAACATCAAGAGGAGCTCCACCGCCTAATGAAGAGGCTTACCATCATAAGACCTCAAGGAAAGTGGAAACACTCTACGAACATAGGAAAATGGTCAAATGTGTTGTATACCACACCATGCCCGACTCCTATGCATGTACGCCTCAACGCACCAACATGCATGCCTTCCATAACCAGTGATATATAAGGGGTACCAGTGGCACCATGGAAAGGGAGCTCTCCCTCCCCATAGTTTTGCATGTACCACATAGAAGGATGATGATGGTTAATAATCCAATATCTACCATCTTTAGAACTCGTTGGGTCCCTCCCTTGACATTTTAATCCTTTGTAATACCCACACGTTTAAACCAATAAAGAGGCTGGGCAACTCGCTCCCAGGAGGCTCCCCCGATTGGGCCGTTCCTGACCGTCTAATGGCAGTAAATTTCCCACCTCGTCTACCCTCAGCCGTTAGATCTTCGTTGTATGTTTTACCTCATTCATTTTTTAACATGTGTATGACCTGTGGGCCAACTCGTTGGTGGGGCTGTTGTGTCTTGGCTGGGTGCGGGGTGGAAGGGTGTGATTGGCTGTTCCTTCCGGAGAGCCCATTGGGCACAACCGCATGAACCCTACCCCAATCCACTCCATTCTCATCCCCCTCCCTCCCTCATCCGCCGCCGCACTCCCTCCTCCTCTGACGTCCCAGCGCACTCGCCTCCTGTCTTACCTGGCCCTTGATGCCGGCCTTATCGGCATGCCGAGGTGACACAGCGACGGCTGCGCTTAACACCGTCCTTCGTGACCCGACCGCGGCAAACCCTAGTATAAGGAAAGAGCAAGGTAGGAATTAGGGTTTTTAGTCATCTTACCCATCCTGGGGGCCTACTAACATGGTCTACTAACATGGCGTCCCCTCAACTAAAAATTCCACGTACTCCCTCCCTAATACCACCGTTAGGATCGATGTAAAATCCCTCGACCTTCGTGGCTACAGCCAGAGTCAGGGCGGCGGCTATAGGTGTGATAGTTTTGATGATCACGCTCACTTCTATCTCAACAAGAAGTCAGTGCATGCGGCAATTATGTGCTGCCACCAATATGGCCATGGCTTCCAATGCAAGGATACACACACCATTGACTATATTGCTACTCACCCCTATGACATCGAGACTAACTGGTATACATATACCAGTGTGATGGGCCATATCATCACGAGCAATCTCAAACGTTTAATCATGAAGAACATGTACAAGGGAAAGGGTCAAGTGCTATTGGTCACTATAGAATTTGTACTCACAATATTCACCTAAATAGTACTCTACACGTACCTAAAGTTTCTCGCAATTTGTTATTTGTTCATTGCTTAACCTTTAAAAATAACTATTTTGATGAGTATCATTCTCATTCTTTTTGTTTTAAGGATTTTTTTCAAAAGAGGGTTATGCTTGAGCGGCTATGAATCCCTATCCAGAGTTGTGGCATAACCGTTTTGGTCAAATGTCATTTGCGGCAGATCATGAAATTCTTACTGAGGGAGTCTTGAATTAGGGGGTCTCCAGACAGCCAGACTATATATCCTTTGGTCGGACTGTTGGACTATGAAGATACAAGATTGAAGACTTCATCCCGTGTCCGGATGTGACTCTACTTGGTGTGGAAGGCAAGCTAGGCAATACGGATATTTATATCTCCTCCTTTGTAAACGACCTTGTGTAACCCTAGCCCCCTCCGGTGTCTATATAAATCAGAGGGTTTTAGTCCGTAGGACAACAAATAATCATACCATAGGCTAACTTCTAGTGTTTAGCCTCTCCGATCTCGTGGTAGATCAACTCTTTTACTACTCATATTATCAAGAATAATCAAGCAGGACGTAGGGTTTTACCTCCATCAAGAGGGCCAAAACCTGGGTAAAACATCGTGTCCCCTGCCTCCTGTTACCATCCGCCTTAGACGCACAGTTCGGGACCCCCTACCCGAGATCCGCCGGTTTTGACACCGACATTGGTGCTTTCTGTCACATCCCTAGCTTCTGGTAATGCACTAGGCTAGACCTCTTGCTGCATCATGTCTAAATTCAAATGAAATTTGAATTGAGGAATTTTCAAAGCCTCAAAAACCTCTAAAAATAACCAACAATTAAATCTTCTCAAATGTGTCCAAGAAAATGTTCCTGATATCCTCTGGAAATATTGGCAAGAGGTAAAATCCAAACCAATAATTTTGGTGTCTCAGAAACATTTAATTTGGGCATTTGAATTAAAGCAATAATCATTTGAATTGGATTTATATCTACTATTAAATAAATATAGGTCAAATAATGCTGAAATATTTTGTGGAGCATTGTTTTAATTCTTTTAGCTCCTAAAAATATTGTCAGAAGCAAAATAAATTGAATTGGTTTCAAAACCAAATTCAAAACAAACCTGCAAAATAGAAAACTGAAATAATTAGAAAAGAGAGAGAGAGAGACTACCTGGGCCACTTACCTGTAGCCGGCCCAGCTGGCCAGCTCCTCCCGCTGGCCCAGCCCACCGCCGCCTCCCTCCCCTGTCGCCTTCCTCCTCTGCCAGGAGGACGGGCACGCGCCCGGCGCGCGCGGCCACGCGCCCCGGCCACCTCCTCCCTGCCTGGCTGCCTCCTCCTCCCCTGGTTCCCTCCCGCGACGCCACGCAGCCCCCTACACCTCTCACTTCTCCCTCGCTCTCTGGACCCCCCTCCTCCTCCTCTGTTCTCCTCACCGAGCGGAGCCCGTCGCCGCCGCTCGCCATAACCACGGCCACCGGGCCTCCCTCGCTCCCCCGACTAGCCCAGAGGCTCCGCCTCGACCCCCTCCTTCCTCCCCACCGACCCACGGCCCTCCGGAAGCCCTGCAACGCCGCCACCATCGCCATTCCGTCGCCGGCCACCGAAGCTCCCCTCCGTCGATTCGCCGGACCCCGTGCCTCCCCTGCCTCGCCAGCAGCACCAGAAGAATCGCGGTGAGCCACTGAACCGTTCCCCTCTTCTTCCCATGCCGTTGGGCCGCTCTAGCCATTGCTTCCGCCGGACCCGAGAGCTCGCCGCCGCCGTGCCTCGTCACCACCGTGGCTGGAGCCGTTGCAGCTCGAAGCCGAGCACACCACCGCACTCAACACGTCTCCAGGAGCCCGTAGCCGCCACTAGCTTCCCCTCCCGTGCCCCCGAACGCCAACACCGACCTCGCCCGAGCTCCGGCCGCCGCAAAAGAGCTCGCCGCCGGCAGCTCCGGCCACCCCAGCCTCCGCCACCGCCACCGTTGGATGCGACACTCCACCCTCTCCCCGTAGCTGCTCCCTGCGCGCCAAAAGAGCCCCTGTAGTTGGTTTCCGACGCGCACCACCGCGTCTGGCCTCGCCGGCGTCAAGCCGCCGGTGGGTCTGACCACGTTGACCACGGCGGGACCCCCCCCCTTTCTGGGTCGATGACAGGTGGGGCCAGCCCCCCCTGTTAATTAGTTTAGTTATTTTATTTTAACTACCCCCCTCTGCTGACACTGACAGGTGGGCCCCCGCCATCAGGTGATTAGCTTAAGCTAATCACCACCTAATCTAACCCCAGAGCCACTGACATGTGGGCCCTAGTGCCCTAATCCTTAATTAAACTAAAATAAACCCCCCCTGTTTAACCTGTGACGTTGACATATGGGTCCCACAGGTCAGGTTTGACCTGGAGGCGCCCTGTTGACCTGCTGACGTCAAGGTGATGTCATGCTGACGCAATTAAATCATTTCTGGATTTAAAATAAATCAGAAAATTCCAGAAAATTGTTTAAACCTCAATAAATCATAGAAAATTAACCGTAACTCCAAATCAAATAATTTATATATGAAAAATTATCAGAAAAATTCAAGGAATCCATCTGTACCATTTTCATGCATGTTAGAACAACTTATCAATACTGTTTAGAGCAAATGAAGTGAATGACATTTAAATAATCACATATGGAGTTTGAATTTGAATCTTGTATTCAAACCAACTTCATTTAATCTGTTGCTAGTTGCATTAGCTTAAAACACATTCATATTGCCATGTCATGAGCATGCATCATATTGTGCATTGCATTGATTGTATTTCTTCTTTGTTGCCGGTATTTGTCCCCTCTCGATAGACGTGATACCGATGATGTGATCGTTGACACTGATGAAGACTCAATGTTATCTTCAGAAGTGCCAGGCAAGCAAAAACCCCTTGTTCATTCCGATACAATCCTACTCTCTCGCTCCTGCTCTCTTTTACTGCATTAGGACAACATCGATTCATCTGTTACTTGCTGCGGTAGCTGAACCCCTTTATCCTCTGCATGACCTGTCATTCCACAGTAATTAGATGAAACCCACTAGCATGAGTAGGAGTTGTTTGAGCCCTGTTGTGCCTACTCATTCATGTTTGTTTGTCATGCCTGCTACTGCTTAGAGTTGAGTCAGGTCTGATTCATCGGGGATGAATCAGAGGCGTGTGAACATGTCCTACTGTGTGTGAGCTAAGTGTGTGAACACGATTTGGTAAAGGTAGCAGTGAGAGGCCATGTAGGAGTACATGGTGGGTTGTCTCATTGTAGCCGTCCTCAGGAACTGAGTTCTGTGTTTGTGATCCATGATTCAGTTACTACCATACATTGGGCCCTGAAATATGACCCCGCTCGACTTCTTATTCACCCTAGTCCTCTGTCCAGGAGTTGCAAGTAGTTTCTGGTGTTTGTAGCTTACTGGAGGCCGTGGACAGCGCTGACCGTAGGGGTGGGCTGTGATGCGGTAGGTACGTGGCACGGTGTACCGGATGCCCGTTTGGTGTCTCGGGAACCCTGTTCACATCGTTTGGGGCTGTGAGCGAAACTCCGGCCGGATCTCCTCATGGATGGAACCCGAATAGGCGATAAACCTGGACTAGAGACTTGAGTGTTTAGGTAGGTCGTGGTCTACACCCACGTCGGCTTTCGCTTGAAGTCTGCCGAGCACATGTCGTGTGCAGACGCTAAGTGGTGGAAACATGTATGAAGAAGTACACCCCTGCAGGGTTAATATGATCTATTCGAATAGCCGTGTCCGCGGAAAAGGACTTCTGGGTTGCTTATATCAGTTCATAGACAAGTGAAAGTGGATACTCTAAAATACGCAAGATAAGCGTGAGTGCTATGGATGGCGTTCTCGTAGGAAGACGGGAGCGGATCCATAATGGTGTATTGGTTGCTGAATATGTGGACTCGTGTGCGCCACTTCAAAAGAGTTACTTGCAGTCGTAGTTCAGGATAGCCACCGAGTCAAAGCTGGCTTGCTGCAGTCAAACCCTACCATCCCCTTTGTTGAAAATGATGCATATGTAGATAGTTCTGATGTAAGTCTTGCTGGGTACATTTGTACTCACGTTTGCCTATTTTATGTTTTTGCAGAGAGACTTCAGTCTCACTAGTAGTTCCACGTGGACTTCGACGTTTAGCTTGATACCTCAGCTACGATCTTGTGCCCTCGGCAGGATCTGGTAGATAGTCAGGCTTCTCAGCCTTTTTCATTTATAGATGTCTGTACCCAGACATTATAGCTTCCGCTTGTGCCTTGACTTGTATGCTCTGAGTGTTGGGTCATGAGACCCATGTTTGTAATATCTCGCTCCTCGGAGCCTATTGAACAAATACTTAAGTCGTAGAGTCATGTTGTGATGCCATGTTGTATTTGCACATATCGAGCATATTGTGTGTATGTTATTGAAATGCTTGGTATGTGTGGGATCTGACCATCTAGTTGTTTATCTTTAGTAGCCTCTCTTACCGGGAAATGTCTCCTAGTGTTTCCACCGAGCCATGGTAGCTTGCTACTGCTCCGGAACACTTAGGCTGGCCGGCATGTGTCCTTCTTCGTTCCTGTGTCTGTCCCTTCGGGGAAATGTCACGCGATGAATACCAGAGTCCTGTTAGCCCGCTACAGCCCGGTTCACCGGAGTCCTGCTAGCCCAGTGCTACAGCCTGGATTCACTCGCTGATGACCGACACGTTCGATGCTGGGTCATGGATGCCTGTCCCTGTAAGTCTGTGCCACTTTGGGTTTACGACTAGTCATGTCAGCCCGGGCTCCTTATCATATGGATGCTAGCGACACTATCATATACGTGAGCCAAAAGGCGCAAACGGTCCTGGGCAAAGGTAAGGCGACACCCGTGGGGATACCGTGCGTGAGGCCGCAAAGTGATATGAGGTGTTACATGCTAGATCGATGTGGCATCGAGTCGGGGTCCTGACAGCGCTGGTATCAGAGCTTGACTGCCTGTAGGATTACCAAGCCAAACTGGTCGAAGTTGAGTCTAGAAATGCTTTAGTTATATGTAAGGGAATTGATTGTGGGATGGAACGTAAGGCTCTTTTACTCCTTATACCTTATGCCCTTCTGATCTGAGTTATCATCTTATCTTCTACGGGGATTAAGAACTAGGCTATCTCTTCTTCCTATCAGGATCACGTGTTACTAATCCGTAGACTTATAAGATTGTTGGATTTAAGCTTGAGTTCAGTTCCTACTACTTCCGTATGTTAATTGTTGATCTCGAAACCTTGATATTGTGCTTCTGAGTGGTTATGCCACCATTTTTGTGAATGTCTCAAATCTTTTCTGAGCATTTACAGCCGTTATGTTGTCCGAGTCATTCCAGGTTTCTAAATAGTCTGATGCATTTGCAAAATCCTTTTCCTCTGGTTTCGATGCTCCTTTATGCCAGCTCAATCACACTAATTGTTGAGTTGAGGTATTCTATTGCCTTGACATTATGTTGGAGTTACTATTATGTCCCTAGGTGTTTAGGGAGTCACCTAGTAATCTAGCAATGTTTTGTGATCCCAGTGTGATGATTCTGGCTTTTATTCTCGAAAGCATCCCGTGATGCCACTTAGCAGTAGGTATTCTATCCCTGGGTTTTGAACCCGAGATTCACCCTACTTGCTTCATGTTGATAGTGTTTGCTAGTTCCTTTAGGGTATTAGTAACCTTTGCATTAGTCCTCGAGGTCCATGGTATTTTCCTTCTTCCAAATACTATGAACCACTTATGGCAGTAGTTTGTTGGATCAAAAGATCATAACCAGAGTGCTCTCGATGGGTTCTCCATGCTATATTGTGACTCTGCCAGCTCAACCTTTCTGCATGGGTTATCCGGAAGAAATATGTTGAACTTCGTCCGACATAGTAATCTATGCATTCACAACTCAGAAAATTATATGTTCTTTGAGTTGTCCCTTTAGTTGTCTTCTGACCCTCGTCTATCAATTGATAGTCAAGATTATGTGTGCATTCGTTCATCGATGCCTATTACTCTTGTGGTCTGTCAAGCCATTCTATTCCGGAATGACTAGGAGAAACAAACTCTAGTACCTCATCCATATCTAGGATTGGGTCAAAGCAATTGTGCTCCGCAGATCAAAATGCCAGCCCAGCTTTTGATTCTGTTCTACCCTGAAGTATTACCGTCTTTATGTCAGGATTTTCATGAGGATTGCACCGGCTCTTGTGAATTCTTGATGTAGTGATACTTCTCGCCATCATTATTCATCCCTCGGTTCCGTGTTGTCGCAACCGGAATGCCGACAAGTGAATCGTGATGTGTGAATTCAATACTCCTAGCAACCTTGTTGCTTGGTAGTTAATGGACAATAATTTCATTCTTAGCGTGTTGGTTTTGAATCATCATTCTAAGGTTGATCATGCTACCTAGTCCTTATTTCCTGGTGCACTCTTTGATTGATGAGTTAGGATTTGTCAAGTCCTCGCTCATTTGATCATATCATCTTGCCCTGAAAAGCAAGATTGTTCTCGAGCTTAGTAACATATCGGTGGTTCGCGATTTTCCGAAGATCTTCTCGGAAGTACTACCAGGTCGTCACCTGACCGTTATGTTGAGCCCGTGATCAAGTTGGTTTCTTATGAACCACCTTCTTTCCAAGAATCGGTGTTAGATATCCCTGAGCTAGTTGGTTAAGCTGGACAACAACTTGGAGAGTTGGAAGATAAAAAAACTTGTCTGACTTAGTTCGTTCCAAAGGGATATTCTTGTGTAGTGTGTGTTGAAGAAAGATGATATCTTCATCGATTGGTCCCTGTGATCAGTTGCTGGACCTATTGTCTTATCAATCCCTTGATTTGAGTGTGGGCTATCGTCAAATCAAATCAGTACCAACGATGCTCGTAATGTTGTCCTACTCGTGGTTGGTCCCTCGAGCATACACCATTACATCTTTGGTCTGACCAATACTATCACCGTGTTCACATGATGGTGGAAGTCCAGTGATATGGAAATTCCGATGAGTTGCTGTTGAGTCCATCAGTAGCATTTTGTCTCCCCCCATGAGTCATGTTGAACATCAACCTAGTGTTGGAAACTTGTGTAAGCATTTCTTCGTGTTTCGTTCATGCAGCATATGTTTGAATGAAAGTAGTGATTTTCCCTAATTCATGTGCATATGATGCAAGTTGCCGCCATGAATTTGAGGAAGATTGTTTCGTTTTCCTGGAATCATTCCAAATTAGTCATGCACACGTGCGAAGTATTTTGTGGTCTGGAGACTTGCAACCTTCATTCCATATGTGTCCCGAGCACACCAAGCCACTGATTGATTTGTTCAAGGGGAAGAAGTTCCTTCATAAGAGCTAATCATATGACTTATGCAAGGACTTCGTTATCCACGGTGATGGTTCCCAACCAGAACTCGGTAGTGTTTTATTGTAAGACTACCACGTGGTCATGCTTGTCCGGGACAACGTGTTCACATGTTTGTAGCAGAACCAGCTCATGTTTTGGAGCTTACTATCGTAGTTCATTTCCCGAGAATCTCGCAACGTCATCTCGTCGATTTGTGTTGCAAACTTTCATTTTTCTTTCTAGACTCGATGAGCCTGGAATATCCTGACACCAACCGGATCTGAATCTCAGGCAGATATGATGGTTGGAATATTTCCCAAGAATTATAGTATTGGTCGCACGATAACCGGTAAAGTGGATGTCGTGGCCAACACACCCAGCCGGAAGACCTGTTATTATAATATCTTGATCGAAGAAGTTGGCCACCTCCCCATAAGGATTTCGTAGGGTTTGCTCCCTAGTTGCCCCTATGGATTTTTGTGTTTCCGAAGTCCGACCTTTACTTGATGTTCTAGATACCAAACCATATCTATGAATGGGTTACACTAGCACATCAAGGAGAACATTAGAAGCGGAGTGCTAAATGTCTCTCGGTCGATCATCCAGATTTTTATTTCCTTGGCCTCGCTAAGGTGAAATCTGAGAAAGTGTTATCTTCCTTTGCATCTGCATCATCCATCATCATTCATCATGGCAGCAAGATGTGTTACCGGACCCTTGACACGGATGTTGGTAAAACCTTGATGAATATGGAAATGCTCAAGTTCTTGAGAGCATGCACAAGCTCTAGGTGTTATCGTCGGCACTAACTGGGTTTGCTCTCAGTTTCCTCGGCAATGCTATGATCTTTTCAAACAGTGAATTCACTCCCTATTGTTGGGTTCTTCCTCAGTTACCAGAATCATTCCTAGCATTTGCATTTTGTTCCTAGCTTGCACCGCCAATGTGCCATTCTACCATGGGTCTCTTCCATTTCCGGTGATAAGCAAATTCATCCATTACGTTGTCTTCAACAAGGTAATCCACATCATCCAAGTCCGAGTATGCCATTCTACCGACCCCCTCCAAACGATCGCTCGAGAATTGCCTTAGGCTGGCTTAAAGAGTTTCAATGATCTCTGAATCAAAAGTAATTCTTTTTGCCACTTAAGGGGATATCTCTACGAGTCACCTTCCCTAAGGTGTATCGTTATGGTATCATGGCAACTCAACTCCTCGCTATGTTGACAATCATTTACCACCTTCTTAGGTATGAAATTGTTGTCTACCTAGCGAACCTTCGTCATCCGTTTCTTCCACCCCTATTGATGTGTATCTCGTGTCTCAACCCGAAAGATGGTTCTATGTCTCATTCCATAAGTTAATCTTGAATTGTTCGATCTTCGAGGAGATCGACCCTTCTAGAGTCTCCTTCCCTCCATGTCATGTTGGCAGGATTTCTCAGAGCAAGACATCAAGACAAAGATGGTGTTCAAATCAACGTTCAACTGAAGTGCACCCTGGATCGTGAAGATTATACTAGTTGCGTTTCCCCTTCACCTTACCCTACGCCTGAATCTCGAGACGAGATTCTTGTTTAGTGGGGGTGAGTTGTCACATCCCTAGCTTCTGGTAATGCACTAGGCTAGACCTCTTGCTGCATCATGTCTAAATTCAAATGAAATTTGAATTGAGGAATTTTCAAAGCCTCAAAAACCTCTAAAAATAACCAACAATTAAATCTTCTCAAATGTGTCCAAGAAAATGTTCCTGATATCCTCTGGAAATATTGGCAAGAGGTAAAATCCAAACCAATAATTTTGGTGTCTCAGAAACATTTAATTTGGGCATTTGAATTAAAGCAATAATCATTTGAATTGGATTTATATCTACTATTAAATAAATATAGGTCAAATAATGCTGAAATATTTTGTGGAGCATTGTTTTAATTCTTTTAGCTCCTAAAAATATTGTCAGAAGCAAAATAAATTGAATTGGTTTCAAAACCAAATTCAAAACAAACCTGCAAAATAGAAAACTGAAATAATTAGAAAAGAGAGAGAGAGAGACTACCTGGGCCACTTACCTGTAGCCGGCCCAGCTGGCCAGCTCCTCCCGCTGGCCCAGCCCACCGCCGCCTCCCTCCCCTGTCGCCTTCCTCCTCTGCCAGGAGGACGGGCACGCGCCCGGCGCGCGCGGCTACGCGCCCCGGCCACCTCCTCCCTGCCTGGCTGCCTCCTCCTCCCCTGGTTCCCTCCCGCGACGCCACGCAGCCCCCTGCACCTCTCACTTCTCCCTCGCTCTCTGGACCCCCCTCCTCCTCCTCTGTTCTCCTCACCGAGCGGAGCCCGTCGCCACCGCTCGCCATAACCACGGCCACCGGGCCTCCCTCGCTCCCCCGACTAGCCCAGAGGCTCCGCCTCGACCCCCTCCTTCCTCCCCACCGACCCACGGCCCTCCGGAAGCCCTGCAACGCCGCCACCATCGTCGTTCCGTCGCCGGCCACCGAAGCTCCCCTCCGTCGATTCGCCGGACCCCGTGCCTCCCCTGCCTCGCCAGCAGCACCAGAAGAATCGCGGTGAGCCACTGAACTGTTCCCCTCTTCTTCCCATGCCGTTGGGCCGCTCTAGCCATTGCTTCCGCCGGACCCGAGAGCTCGCCGCCGCCGTGCCTCGTCACCACCGTGGCTGGAGCCGTTGCAGCTCGAAGCCGAGCACACCACCGCACTCAACACGTCTCCAGGAGCCTGTAGCCGCCACTAGCTTCCCCTCCCGTGCCCCCGAACGCCAACCCCGACCTCGCCCGAGCTCCGGCCGCCGCAAAAGAGCTCGCCGCCGGCAGCTCCGGCCACCCCAGCCTCCGCCACCGCCACCGTTGGATGCGCCACTCCACCCTCTCCCCGTAGCTGCTCCCTGCGCGCCAAAAGAGCCCCTGTAGTTGGTTTCCGACGCGCACCACCGCGTCTGGCCTCGCCGGCGTCAAGCCGCCGGTGGGTCTGACCACGTTGACCACGGCGGGACCCCCCCCTTTCTGGGTCGATGACAGGTGGGGCCAGCCCCCCCTGTTAATTAGTTTAGTTATTTTATTTTAACTACCCCCCTCTGCTGACACTGACAGGTGGGCCCCCGCCATCAGGTGATTAGCTTAAGCTAATCACCACCTAATCTAACCCCAGAGCCACTGACATGTGGGCCCTAGTGCCCTAATCCTTAATTAAACTAAAATAAACCCCCCCTGTTTAACCTGTGACGCTGACATATGGGTCCCACAGGTCAGGTTTGACCTGGAGGCGCCCTGTTGACCTGCTGACGTCAAGGTGATGTCATGCTGACGCAATTAAATCATTTCTGGATTTAAAATAAATCAGAAAATTCCAGAAAATTGTTTAAACCTCAATAAATCATAGAAAATTAACCGTAACTCCAAATCAAATAATTTATATATGAAAAATTATCAGAAAAATTCAAGGAATCCATCTGTACCATTTTCATGCATGTTAGAACAACTTATCACTACTGTTTAGAGCAAATGAAGTGAATGACATTTAAATAATCACATATGGAGTTTGAATTTGAATCTTGTATTCAAACCAACTTCATTTAATCTGTTGCTAGTTGCATTAGCTCAAAACACATTCATATTGCCATGTCATGAGCATGCATCATATTGTGCATTGCATTGATTGTATTTCTTCTTTGTTGCCGGTATTTGTCCCCTCTCGATAGACGTGATACCGATGATGTGATCGTTGACACTGATGAAGACTCAATGTTATCTTCAGAAGTGCCAGGCAAGCAAAACCCCCTTGTTCATTCCGATACAATCCTACTCTCTCGCTCCTGCTCTCTTTTACTGCATTAGGACAACATCGATTCATCTGTTACTTGCTGCGGTAGCTGAACCCCTTTATCCTCTGCATGACCTGTCATTCCACAGTAATTAGATGAAACCCACTAGCATGAGTAGGAGTTGTTTGAGCCCTGTTGTGCCTACTCATTCATGTTTGTTTGTCATGCCTGCTACTGCTTAGAGTTGAGTCAGGTCTGATTCATCGGGGATGAATCAGAGGCGTGTGAACATGTCCTACTGTGTGTGAGCTAAGTGTGTGAACATGATTTGGTAAAGGTAGCGGTGAGAGGCCATGTAGGAGTACATGGTGGGTTGTCTCATTGTAGCCGTCCTCAGGAACTGAGTTCTGTGTTTGTGATCCATGATTCAGTTACTACCATACATTGGGCCCTGAAATATGACCCCGCTCGACTTCTTATTCACCCTAGTCCTCTGTCCAGGAGTTGCAAGTAGTTTCTGGTGTTTGTAGCTTACTGGAGGCCGTGGACAGCACTGACCGTAGGGGTGGGCTGTGATGCGGTAGGTACGTGGCACGGTGTACCGGATGCCCGTTTGGTGTCTCGGGAACCCTGTTCACATCGTTTGGGGCTGTGAGCGAAACTCCGGCCGGATCTCCTCATGGATGGAACCCGAATAGGCGATAAACCTGGACTAGAGACTTGAGTGTTTAGGTAGGTCGTGGTCTACACCCACGTCGGCTTTCGCTTGAAGTCTGCCGAGCACATGTCGTGTGCAGACGCTAAGTGGTGGAAACATGTATGAAGAAGTACACCCCTGCAGGGTTAATATGATCTATTCGAATAGCCGTGTCCGCGGAAAAGGACTTCTGGGTTGCTTATATCAGTTCATAGACAAGTGAAAGTGGATACTCTAAAATACGCAAGATAAGCGTGAGTGCTATGGATGGCGTTCTCGTAGGGAGACGGGAGCGGATCCATAGTGGTGTATTGGTTGGTGAATATGTGGACTCGTGTGCGCCACTTCAAAAGAGTTACTTGCAGTCGTAGTTCAGGATAGCCACCGAGTCAAAGCTGGCTTGCTGCAGTCAAACCCTACCATCCCCTTTGTTGAAAATGATGCATATGTAGATAGTTCTGATGTAAGTCTTGCTGGGTACATTTGTACTCACGTTTGCCTATTTTATGTTTTTGCAGAGAGACTTCAGTCTCACTAGTAGTTCCACGTGGACTTCGACGTTTAGCTTGATACCTCAGCTACGATCTTGTGCCCTCGGCAGGATCTGGTAGATAGTCAGGCTTCTCAGCCTTTTTCATTTATAGATGTCTGTAACCAGACATTATAGCTTCCGCTTGTGCCTTGACTTGTATGCTCTGAGTGTTGGGTCATGAGACCCATGTTTGTAATATCTCGCTCCTCGGAGCCTATTGAACAAATACTTAAGTCGTAGAGTCATGTTGTGATGCCATGTTGTATTTGCACATATCGAGCATATTGTGTGTATGTTATTGAAATGCTTGGTATGTGTGGGATCTGACCATCTAGTTGTTTATCTTTAGTAGCCTCTCTTACCGGGAAATGTCTCCTAGTGTTTCCACCGAGCCATGGTAGCTTGCTACTGCTCCGGAACACTTAGGCTGGCCGGCATGTGTCCTTCTTCGTTCCTGTGTCTGTCCCTTCGGGGAAATGTCACGCGATGAATACCAGAGTCCTGTTAGCCCGCTACAGCCCGGTTCACCGGAGTCCTGCTAGCCCAGTGCTACAGCCTGGATTCACTCGCTGATGACCGACACGTTCGATGCTGGGTCATGGATGCCTGTCCCTGTAAGTCTGTGCCACTTTGGGTTTACGACTAGTCATGTCAGCCCGGGCTCCTTATCATATGGATGCTAGCGACACTATCATATACGTGAGCCAAAAGGCGCAAACGGTCCCGGGCAAAGGTAAGGCGACACCCGTGGGGATACCGTGCGTGAGGCCGCAAAGTGATATGAGGTGTTACATGCTAGATCGATGTGGCATCGAGTCGGGGTCCTGACACTTTCATTGAGAGTTCCTCTGTGTCATCGTCGTTAGGCTTGATGGCTCCTTCGGTCATCGATAGCGATGCAGTCCAGGGTGAGACTTTTCTCCCCGGACAGATCTTTGTGTTCGGCGGCTTCACACTGCGGGCCAACTCGCTTGGCCATCTGGAGCAGATCGAGAGTTACGCCCCTGGACACCAGGTCAGGTTTGGAAGCATAAACTACACGGCCGATATCCGCGGAGACTTGATCTTCAACGGATTCGAGCCCCTGCCTTCTGCGCCATACGGTCACGATGAGTATGATTTAGCTCTACCATCAGACAGTGTTTAGGAGATCGCACCGGCAACCGCTCTGACCCTCAATTCAGAACCAGCTGCGTCATCCATGGACGGGTGGATAGACCCCGCCACGGAGGCCGCACTCTCATCGGTGATCGAGCCGAGTATCGACCTTACCCTTCACGAGAGCCGTGATGCCACACTGTCGGATCCTTCCCCGGCCACGGACTCCGAACCGCCTGCGCCCGCGCCTATCGAATCCGACTGGGCGCCGATCATGGAGTTTACCTTCGCGGATATCTTTCAGCACTCGCCCTTCGGCGACATACTGAACTCATTAAGGTCTCTCTCCTTGTCGAGAGAGTCCTGGCCGAACTATGTCCGGCAGGATTGGGGTGCGGATGACGAAGAAATTCGCCACCCACCCTGTTGGAAATATGTCCTAGAGGCAATAATAAATTGGTTATTATTATATTTCTTTGTTCATGATAATCGTTTATTATCCATGCTAGAATTGTATTGATAGGAAACTCAGATACATGTGTGGATACATAGACAACACCATGTCCCTAGTAAGCCTCTAGTTGACTGGCTCGTTGATCAACAGATGGTTACGGTTTCCTAACCATGGACATTGGATGTCGTTGATAACGGGATCACATCATTAGGAGAATGATGTGATGGACAAGACCCAATCCTAAGCCTAGCACAAAGATCGTGTAGTTCGTATGCTAAAGCTTTTCTAATATCAAGTATCATTTCCTTAGACCATGAGATTGTGCAACTCCCGGATACCGTAGGAATACTTTGGGTGTACCAAACGTCACAACGTAACCGGGTGGCTATAAAGGTACACTACAGGTATCTCCGAAAGTGTCTGTTGGGTTGGCACGAATCGAGACTGGGATTTATCACTCCGTGTAAACGGAGAGGTATCTCTGGGCCCACTCGGTAGGACATCATCATAATGTGCACAATGTGATCAAGGAGTTGATCATGGGATAATGTGGTACGGAACAAGTAAAGAGACTTGTCGGTAACGAGATTGAACAAGGTATCGAGATACCGACGATCGAATCTCAGGCAAGTATCGTACCGCTAGACAAACGGAATTGTATACGGGATTGATTGAATCCTCGACATCGTGGTTCATCCGATGAGATCATCGTGGAACATGTGGGAGCCAACATGGGTATCCAGATCCCGCTGTTGGTTATTGACCAGAGAGTTATCTTGGTCGTGTCTGCATGGTTCCCGAACCCGTAGGGTCTACACACTTAAGGTTCGATAACGCTAGGGTTATAGGGAATAGATATACGTGGTTACCGAATGTTGTTCAGAGTCCCGGATGAGATCTCGGACGTCACGAGGAGTTCAGGAATGGTCCGGAGGTAAAGATTTATATATGGTAAGTCTTGTTTTGGTCGCCAGAAAAGTTTCGGGTTTATCGGTAATGTACCGGGACCACCGGGAGGGTCCCGGTGGTCCACCAAGTGGGGCCACCAGCCCCGGAGGGCTGCATGGGCCAAGTGTGGGAGGAGACCAGCCCCTGGTGGGCTGGTGCGCCCCCCCCCCACCAAGGCCCAAGGCGCAAGGGAGAGTGGAAGGGGGCAAACCCTAGGCTCAGATGGGCCTAAGGCCCACCTAGTGGTGCGCCCCCCTCTCTCCCCCCTTGGCCGCCCCCTTAGATGGGATCTAGGCTGGCCGCCACCCCTAGGGGTGGAAACCTAGGTGGGGGCGCAGCCCCTCCCCTCCCCCTATATATACTTGAGGTTTTGGGCTGCCATAGACACGATTGAATCTCCTTCTTGGCGCAGCCCTACCCCTCTCCCTCCTCGTCTCTTGTGGTGCTTGGCGAAGCCCTGCTGGAGTACCACGCTCCTCCACAACCACCACGTCGTCGTGCTGCTGCTGGATGGAGTCTTCCTCAACCTCTCCTTCTCTCCTTGCTGGATCAAGGCATGGGAGACGTCACCGGGTTGTACGTGTGTTGAACGCGGAGGTGCCGTCCGTTCGGCACTAGGATCTTCGGTGATTTGGATCACGACGAGTACGACTCCTTCAACCCCGTTCTCTTGAACGCTTCCGCTTAGCGATCTACAATGGTATGTAGATGCACTCTCCTTCCGCTCGTTGCTGGTCTCTCCATAGATAGATCTTGGTGACACGTAGGAAAATTTTGAATTTCTGCTACATTCCCCAATAGTGGCATCATGAGCTAGGTCTATGCGTAGTTTCTATGCACGAGTAGAACACAAAGTAGTTGTGGGTGTTGATTTTGTTCAATATGCTTACCGTTACTAGTCCAATCTTGATTCGGCGGCATTGTAGGATGAAGCGGCCCGGACCGACCTTACACGTACTCTTACGTGAGACTGGTTCCACCGACTGACATGCACTAGTTGCATAAGGTGGCTAGCGGGTGTCTGTCTCTCCCACTTTAGTCGGATCGGATTCAATGAAAAGGGTCCTTATGAATGGTAAATAGCAATTGGCATATCACATTATGGTTTTTGCGTAGGTAAGAAACGTTCTTGCTAGAAACCCATAGCATCCACGTAAAACATGCAAACAACAATTAGAGGACGTCTAACTTTTTTTTGCAGGGTATGCTATGTGATGTGATATGGCCAAGAAGAATGTGATGAATGATATGTGATGTATGAGATTGATCATGTTCTTGTAATAGGAATCACGACTTGCATGTCGATGAGTATGACAACCGACAGGAGCCATAGGAGTTGTCTTTATTTATTGTATGACCTGCGTGTCATTGAACAACGCCATGTAATTACTTTACTTTATTGCTAACCAGTAGCCATAGTAGTAGAAGTAATAAGTTGGCAAGACAACTTCATGGAGACACAATGATGGAGATCATGGTGTCATGCCGGTGACGATGATGATCATGGAGCCCCGAAGATGGAGATCAAAAGGAGCAATATGATATTGGCCATATCATCTCACTATTTGATTACATGTGATGTTTATCATGTTTATACATCTTATTTGCTTAGAACGACGGTAGCTTAAATAAGATGATCCCTCACTAAAATTTCAAGAGAAGTATTCTCCCTAACTGTGCACCATTGCGAAAGTTCGTCGTTTCGAAGCACCACATGATGATCGGGTGTGATAGATTCTTACGTTCGAATACAATGGGTGTTGACGAGCCTAGCATGTACAGACATGGCCTCGGAACACATGCGAAACACTTAGGTTAACTTGACGAGCCTAGCATGTACAGACATGGCCTCGGAACACAAGAGACCGAAAGGTCGAGCATGAGTCATATGGTAGATACGATCAACATGAAGATGTTCACCGATGATGACTAGTCCATCTCACGTGATGATCGGACATGGCCTATTTGACTTGGATCATGTAATCACTTAGATGACTAGAGGGATGTCTATCTGAGTGGGAGTTCATAAGATGAACTTAATTATCCTGAACATAGTCAAAAGTTCTTCGCAAATTATGTCGTAGCTCGCGCTTCAGTTCTACTGTTTAGATATGTTCCTAGAGAAAAATTAGTTGAAAGTTGATAGTAGCAATTATGCAGACAGTGGAAGGCTTATGTCCTTAATGCACCGCTCAGTGTGCTGAACCTCGAACGTCGTCTGTGGATGTTGCGAACATCTGGCATACACGTTTTGATGACTACATGATAGTTCAGTGCGTAATGCTAAATGGTTTAGAATTGAGGCACCAAAGACGTTTTTGAAACATCGCAGAACATATGAGATGTTCCAAGGACTGAAATTGGGATTTTAGGCTCGTGCCCACGTCAAGAGGTATAAGACCTCCGACGATTTTCTTAGCCTGCATAATAAGGGAGAAAAGCTCAATCTTGAGCTTGTGCTCAGATTGTCTGAGTACAACAATCGCTTGAATCGAGTGGGAGTTGATCTTCCAGATGAAATAGTGATGGTTCTCCAAAGTCACTGCCACCAAGCTACTAGAGCTTCGTGATGAACTATAACATATCAGGGATAGATATGATCCTTGAGCTATTCGCGACACCGCGAAAGTAGAAATCAAAAGGGAGCATCAATCGTTGATGGTTAGTAAAACCACTTGTTTCAAGAAGGGCAAGGGCAAGAAAGGGATACTTCATGGAACAACAAATCAGTTGTTGTTCTAGTGAAGAAACCCAAAGTTGAACCCAAGCCCGAGACTAAGTGCTTCTGTAATAAGGGGAACAGCCACTGAAGCAGAACCACCCTAGATACTTGGTGGATGAGAAGGCTGGCAAGGTCGACAGAAGTATATTGGATATGCATTATAATGTGTACTTTACTAGTACTCCTAGTAGCACCAGGGTATTAGATACCGGTTCGGTTGCTAAGTGTTAGTAACTCGAAACAAAAGGCTATGGAATAAACGGAGACTAGCTAAAAGGTGAGATGACGATATGTGTTGTAAGTATTTCCAAGGTTGATCAAATATCGTACGCTCCCTCTACCATCGAGATTGGTATTAAAACCTAAATAATTGTTATTTGGTGTTTGCATTGAGCATAGACATGATTGGATTATGTCTATCGCGATCCGGTTATTCATTTAAGGAGAATAATGGTTACTCTGTTTATTTAAATAATACCATCCTGATCGTAGTGATACACATTTTCATGCCAAAGGTATAAGATAGTAATGATAGTACCACACAAATGTGGCACTGCAATTTGAGTCATATTGGTATAAAACGCATGAAGAAGCTCCATGTTGATGGAACTTTGGACTCACTCATTTTTGAAAGGATTGAGACATGCGAACCATGTTTGTTGGTAGATATGCATGAAGAAACTCTATACAGATGGATCGTTTGGACTCACTTGATTTTGAATCACTTGAGACATGCAAATCATACCACATGGGCAAGATGACTGAAAGCCTCGTTTTCAGTAAAATGGAACAAGAAAGCAACTTGTTGGAAGTAATACATCTTGATGTGCGCAGTCCAATGAGTGCTGAGGCATGTAGTGGATATCATTATGTTCTTACTTCACAGATGATTTGAGTAGATACTGAGTATATTTACTTGATGAAACATAAGTCTGGATTATTGAAAGGTTCAAGTAATTTCAGAGTGAAGTTGAACATCGTCGTGACAAGAGGATAAAATGTCTATGATATGATCGTAGAGATGAATATCTGAATTACGAGTTTGGCACAGAATTAAGACATTGTGGAAATTGTTTCACAACCGATACAGCCTGGAACACTATAGTGTGATGGTGTGTCCGAACATCATAACTGCACCCTATTGGATATGATGCATACCATGATGTCTCTTATCGAATTACCACGATATTTTATGGGTTAGGCATTAGAGACAACCACATTCACTTTAAATAGGGCACCACGTAATTCCGATGAGATGACACCGTATGAACTATGGTTTAGAGAAACCTAAGCTGTCATTTCTTAAAAGTTTGGGGCTGCAACGCTTATGTGAAAAAGTTTCAGGCTGATAAGCTAGAACCCAAAGCGGATAAATGCATCTTCATAGGACACCCAAAACAGTTGGGTATACCTCCTATCTCAGATCCGAAAGCAATAAGGGATTGTTTCTAGAATCGGGTCCTTTCTCGAGGAAAAGTTTCTCTCGAAAGAATTGAGTGGGAGGATGGTGGAGACTTGATGAGGTTGTTGAACCGTCTCTTCAACTAGTGTGTGGCAGGGCACATGGAGTTGTTCCTATGGCACCTACACCAATTGAAGTGGGAGCTTATGATAGTGATCATGAAACTTCAGATCAAGTCACTACCAAACCTCGTGGGATGACAAGGATGCGTACTAATTCAGAGTGGTACATAATCCTGTCTTGGAAGTCATGTTGCTAGACAACAATGAACCTACGAGCTATGGAGAAGCGATGGTGGGCCTGGATTCCAAAATGGCTCGAGGCCATATAATCCGAGAGAGGATCCATATATGAAAACAAAGTGTAGACTTTGGAAGAACTACTTGATGGTCGTAAGGCTGTTAGGTGCATATGGATTTTAAAAGGAAGACGGACAATGATGGTAAGTATCACCATTAGAAATCTCGACTTGTCGTTAAGATGTTTTCCAACAAGTTCAAGGAGCTGACTACGATGAGACTTTCTCATTCGTAGCGATGCTAAGAGTCTATTGGAATTATATTAGCGATTACTGCATTATTTATGAAATCTTGCAGACAGGATGCCAAAACATTATTTCCTCGATGATTTTCTTGAGGAAAGGTTGTATGTGATACAACCGGAAGGTTTTGTCAATCCTGAAAGATGCTAACAAGTATGCAAAGCTCTAGCAATCCTTCTAAGGACTGGAGTAAGCATCTCGGAGTTGGAATGTATGCTTTGATGAGATGATCAAAGTTTTTGGGTGTATACAAAGTTTATGAGAAACTTGTATTTCCAAAGAAGTGAGTGTGAGCACTATAGAATTTCTGATGAGTATATGTTGTTGACATTTTGTTGATCAGAAATGATGTAGAATTTCTGGAAAGCATATAGGGTTATTTGGAAGGTGTTTTTCAATGGAAAGCCTGGATTAAGCTACTTGAACATTGAGCATCAAGATCTATATGGATAGATCAAAACGCTTAATGGTACTTTCAAATGAGCACATACCTTGACATGATCTTGAAGGTGTTCAAGATGGATCAGTCAAAGAAGGAGTTCTTGCCTGAGTTGTAAGGTATGAAGTTAAGACTTAAAGCTCGACCACGGCAGAAGAAAGAGGAAGGACGGAGGTCGTCCCCTATGCTTTTGTCATAGGCTCCATACGGTATGCCATGCTGAGTACCACACCTGATGTGTGCCTTGCCACATATTTGGCAAGAGGGTACAAAGGTGATCTAGGAGTAGATCACCAGATAGCGGTCTAAATTATCCTTAGAGGAATAAGGATATGTTTCTCGGTTATGGAGGTAATAAAGAGTTCGACGTAAAGAGTTACGTCGATGCAAGCTTAACACCTATCCGGATAGCTCTAAGTAGAGATACCGGATACGTATAATGGAGCAACAATTTAGAATAGCTCCAAGTAGAACAGTTATTTGAAATGGCTCCAAATGTAGCGTAGTAGTTGCATCTACAAGATGACATAGAAATTTGCGAAGTACATACGGATCTGAATGCTGCAGACTCGTTGACTGAAACATCTCTCACAAGCATAACATGATCAAACCCAGAACTCTTTGGGTGTTAGTCACATGGGGATGTGACCTTGAGTGTTAATCACATATCGATGTGAATTGGATTATTAACTCTAGTGCAAGTGGGAGACTGTTGGAAATATGCCCTAGAGGCAATAATAAATTGGTTTATTATATTTCCTTGTTCATGATAATCGTTTATTATCCATGCTAGAATTGTATTGATAGGAAACTCAGATACATGTGTGGATACATAGACAACACCATGTCCCTAGTAAGCCTCTAGTTGACTGGCTTGTTGATCAATAGATGGTTACAGTTTCCTGACCATGGACATTGGATGTCGTTGATAACGGGATCACATCATTAGGAGAATGATGTGATGGACAAGACCCAATCCTAAGCCTAGCACAAAGATCGTGTACTTCGTATGCTAAAGCTTTTCTAATGTCAAGTATCATTTCCTTAGACCATGAGATTGTGCAACTCCCGGATACCGTAGGAATACTTTGGGTGTGCCAAATGTCACAACGTAACTGGGTGGCTATAAAGGTACACTACATGTATCTCCGAAAGTGTCTGTTGGGTTGGCATGAATCGAGACTAGGATTTGTCACTCCGTGTAAACGGAGAGGTATCTCTGGGCCCACTCGGTAGGACATCATCATAATGTGCACAATGTGATCAAGGAGTTGATCACGGGATGATGTGTTACGGAATGAGTAAAGAGACTTGCCGGTAACGAGATTGAACAAGGTATCGAGATACCGACGATCGAATCTCGGGCAAGTATCGTACCGCTAGACAAAGGGAATTGTATACGGGAATGATTGAATCCTCGACACCGTGGTTCATCCGATGAGATCATCATGGAACATGTGGGAGCCAACATAGGTATCCAGATCCCGATGTTGGTTATTGACCAGAGAGTTATCTCGGTCATGTCTGCATGGTTCCCGAACCCGTAGGGTCTACACACTTAAGGTTCGATGATGCTAGGGTTATAGGGAATAGATATACATGATTACCGAATGTTGTTCGGAGTCCCGGATGAGATCCCGGACGTCACGAGGAGTTCTAGTATGGTCCGGAGGTAAAGATTTATATATGGGAAGTCCTGTTTTGGTCGCCGGAAAAGTTTCGGGTTTATCGGTAATGTACCGGGACCACCGGGAGGGTCCCGGTGGTCCACCAAGTGGGGCCACCAGCCCCGGAGGGCTGCATGGGCCAAGTGTGGGAGGGGACCAGCCCCTGGTGGGCTGGTGCGCCCCCCCCCCCACCAAGGCCCAAGGCGCAAGGTAGAGTGGAAGGGGGCAAACCCTAGGCTTAGATGGGCCTAAGGCCCACCTAGTGGTGCACCCCCCTCTCTCCCCCCTTGGCCGCCCCCCTTAGATGGGATATAGGCTGGCCGCCACCCCTAGGGGTGGAAACCTAGGTGGGGGCGCAGCCCCTCCCCTCCCCCTATATATACTTGAGGTTTTGGGCTGCCATAGACACGATTGAATCTCCTTCTTGGCGCAGCCCTACCCCTCTCCCTCCTCGTCTCTTGCGGTGCTTGGCGAAGCCCTGCTGGAGTACCAGCTCCTCCACCACCACCATGTAGTGGTGCTGCTGCTGGATGGAGTCTTCCTCAACCTCTCCTTCTCTCCTTGCTGGATCAAGGCATGGGAGACATCACCGGGCTGTACGTGTGTTGAACGCGGAGGTGCCGTCCGTTCGGCACTAGGATCTCCGGTGATTTGGATCACGACGAGTACGACTCCTTCAACCCCGTTCTCTTGAACGCTTCCGCTTAGCGATCTACAAGGGTATGTAGATGCACTCTCCTTCCCCTCGTTGCTGGTCTCTCCATACATAGATCTTGGTGACACGTAGGAAAATTTTGAATTTCTGCTACGTTCCCCAACACACCCACCACCCACTTAGTAGCCACTGTCAATGATTTGACCAACATACTCGACCTCGACTCCGAAGACATCGACGGTATGGATGACGATGCAAGAGACGAACAGGAACCACTGCCCACAGGGAATTGGACGCCCACTTCATCATATGATGTATACATGGTGGACACACCCAAAGAAAGGGACGACGAGGAACGGAAGGGCGCAACGAAGGGTTGTTCCCTCGAGAAGCAGTCAAAGCGGCGGCGTAAGCGCCGCTCCAAATCCCGCCTCGGCAGAAACAACGGTCATATAGACCCAGCGATAGAGCAGGGTGAACCATCGCCCGACCAGGGCAACACGGAGAATCAAACCGAACAACCCGACTGAAGGAAATATGCCCTAGAGGCAATAATAAAGTTATTATTTATTTCCTTATATCATGATAAAAGTTTATTATTCATGCTAGAATTGTATTAACCGGAAACATAATACATGTGTGAATACATAGACAAACAGAGTGTCACTAGTATGCCTCTACTTGACTAGCTCGTTAATCAAAGATGGTTATGTTTCCTAACCATGGACAAAGAGTTGTCATTTGATTAACGGGATCACATCATTAGTTGAATGATCTGATTGACATGACCCATTCCATTAGCTTAGCACCCGATCGTTTAGTATGTTGCTATTGCTTTCTTCATGACTTATACATGTTCCTATGACTATGAGATTATGCAACTCCCGTTTGCCGGAGGAACACTTTGTGTGCTACCAAACGCCACAACGTAACTGGGTGATTATAAAGGTACTCTACAGGTGTCTCCAAAGGTACATGTTGGGTTGGCGTATTACGATATTCGGATTTGTCACTCCGATTGTCGGAGAGGTATCTCTGGGCCCTCTCGGTAATGCACATCACTGAAGCCTTGCAAGCATTGCAACTAATGAGTTAGTTGCGGGATGATGTATTACGGAATGACTAAAGAGACTTGCCGGTAACGAGATTGAACTAGGTATGGGATACCGACGATCGAATCTCAGGCAAGTAACATACCGGTGACAAAAGGAACAACGTATGTTGTTATGCGGTCTGACTGATAAAAGATCTTCGTAGAATATGTAGGAGCCAATATGAGCATCCAGGTTCCGCTATTGGTTATTGACCGGAGACGTGTCTCGGTCATGTCTACATTGTTCTCGAACCCGTAGGGTCCGCACGCTTAAGGTTACGATGACAGTTATATTATGAGTTTATACATTTTGATGTACCGAAGTTTGTTCGGAGTCCCGGATGTGATCACGGAGATGACGAGGAGTCTCGAAATGGTCGAGACATAAAGATTGATATATTGGAAGCCTATGTTTGGATATCGGAAGTGTTCTGGGTGAAATCGGGATTTTACCGGAGTACCAGGAGGTTACCGGAACCCCCCGGGAGGTATATGGGCCTTAGTGGGCCTTAGTGGAAGAGAGGAGAGGTGGCCATAGATGGGCCGCGCGCCCCTCCCCCCTTGGTCCGAATAGGACAAGGAGAGGGGGCCGGACCCCTTCCTCCTCTCTCTCCTCTTTTCCCCCCTCCGCGAATCCTATTCAGACTAGGAAAGGGGGGGAGTCCTACTCCCGGAGGGAGTAGGACTCCTCCTAGCGTGCCTCCTCTTGGCCGGCCAGCCCCCCCCCCCCCTTTGAGCCTTTATATATGGAGGCAAGGGGCACCCCTAGACACACAAGTTGATCCACGTGATCATATTCTTAGCCGTGTGCGGTGCCCCCTTCCACCATAGTCCTCGATAATATTGTAGCGGTGCTTAGGCGAAGCCCTGCGACGGTAGAACATCAAGATCGTCACCACGCCGTCGTGCTGACGGAACTCTTCCCCGACACTTTGCTAGATCGGAGTCCGGGGATCGTCATCGAGCTGAACGTGTGCTAGAACTCGGAGGTGCCGTAGTTTCGGTGCTTGATCGGTCGGGCCGTGGAGACGTACGACTACATCAACCAAGTTAACGCTTCCGTTGTCGATCTACAAGGGTACGTAGATCACACTCTCCTCCTCTCATTGCTATGCATCACCATGATCTTGCGTGTGCGTAGGAATTTTTTTGAAATTACTACGAAACCCAACAGTGGTATCAGAGCCTAGGTTTTATGTGTTGATGTTATATGCACGAGTAGAACACAAGTGAGTTGTGGGCGATATAAGTCATACTGCTTACCAGCATGTCATACTTTGGTTCGGCGGTATTGTTGGACGAAGCGGCCCGGACCGACATTACGCGTACGCTTACGCGAGACCGGTTCTCCCGACGTGCTTTACACAAAGGTGGCTAGCGGGTGATAGTTTCTCCAACTTTAGTTGAACCGAGTGTGGCTACGCCCAGTCCTTGCGAAGGTTAAAACAGCACCAACTTGACAAACTATCATTGTGGTTTTGATGTGTAGGTAAGATTGGTTCTTGCTTAAGCCCATAGCATCCACGTAAAACTTGCAACAACAAAGTAGAGGACGTGTAACTTGTTTTTGCAGGGCATGTTGTGATGTGATATGGTCAAGACATGATGCTAAATTTTATTGTATGAGATGATCATGTTTTGTAACTGAGTTATCGGCAACTGGCAGGAGCCATATGGTTGTCGCTTTATTGTATGCAATGCAATCGTGTTGTAATGCTTTACTTTATCACTAAGCGGTAGCGATAGTCGTGGAAGCATGAGATTGGCGAGACGACAACGATGCTACGATGGAGATCAAGGTGTCGCGCCGGTGACGATGGTGATCACGACGGTGCTTCAAGGATGGAGATCACAAGCACAAGATGATGATGGCCATATCATATCACTTATATTGATTGCATGTGATGTTTATCTTTTATGCATCTTATCTTGCTTTGATTGATGGTAGCATTATAAGATGATCTCTCACTAATTATCAAGAAGTGTTCTCCCTGAGTATGCACCGTTGCGAAAGTTCTTCGTGCTGAGACACCACGTGATGATCGGGTGTGATAGGCTCTACGTTCAAATACAACGGGTGCAAAACAGTTGCACACGCGGAATACTCAGGTTATACTTGACGAGCCAAGCATATACAGATATGGCCTCGGAACATGGAGACCGAAAGGTCGAGCGTGAATCATATAGTAGATATGATCAACATAGTGATGTTCACCAACTAAACTACTCCATCTCACGTGATGATCGGACATGGTTTAGTTGACTTGGATCACGTAATCACTTAGAGGATTAGAGGGATGTCTATCTAAGTGGGAGTTCTTTAAGTAATATGATTAATTGAACCTAAATTTATCATGAACTTAGTACCTGATAGTATCTTGCTTATGTATGTTTGATTGTAGATAGATGGCCCGTGCTGTTGTTCCATTGAATTTTAATGCGTTCCTTGAGAAAGCAAAGTTGAAAGATGATGGTAGCAATTACACGGACTGGGTCCGTAACTTGAGGATTATCCTCATTGCTGCACAAAAGAATTACGTCTTGGAAGCACCGCTGGGTGCCAGGCCTGCTGCTGGAGCAACACCAGATGTTATGAACGTCTGGCAGAGCAAAGCTGATGACTACTCGATAGTTCAATGTGCCATGCTTTACGGCTTAGAACCGGGACTTCAACGACGTTTTGAACGTCATGGGGCATATGAGATGTTCCAGGTGTTGAAGTTAATATTTCAAGCAAATGCCCGGATTGAGAGATATGAAGTCTCCAATAAGTTCTATAGCTGCAAGATGGAGGAGAACAGTTCTGTCAGTGAGCATATACTCAAGATGTCTGGGTATTGTAATCACTTGATTAACCTGGGAGTTAATCTTCCGGATGATAGCGTCATTGACAGAATTCTCCAATCACTTCCACCAAGCTACAAGAGCTTCTTGATGAACTATAATATGCAAGGGATGAATAAGACTATTCCCGAGCTCTTCGCAATGCTGAAAGCTGCGGAGGTAGAAATCAAGAAGGAGCATCAAGTGTTGATGGTCAACAAGACCACTAGTTTCAAGAAAAAGGGCAAAGGTAAGAAGAAGGGGAACTTCAAGAAGAACAGCAAGCAAGTTGCTGCTCGAGAGAAGAAACCCAAGTCTGGACCTAAGCCTGAAACTGAGTGCTTCTACTTCAAGCAGACTGGTCACTGGAAGCGGAACTGCCCCAAGTATTTGGCGGATAAGAAGGATGGCAAGGTGAACAAAGGTATATGTGATATACATGTTATTGATGTGTACCTTACTAATGCTCGCAGTAGCACCTGGGTATTTGATATTGGTTCTGTTGCTAATATTTGCAACTCAAAATAGGGACTACGGATTAAGGAAGATTGGCTAAGGACGAGGTGACGATGCGTGTGGGAAACGGTTCCAAAGTCGATGTGATCGCGGTCGGCACGCTACCTCTACATCTACCTTCGGGATTAATATTAGACCTAAATAATTGTTATTTGGTGCCAGCGTTAAGCATGAACATTATATCTGGATCTTGTTTGATGCGAGACGGTTATTCATTTAAATCAGAGAATAATGGTTGTTCTATTTATATGAGTAGTATCTTTTATGGTCATGCACCCTTGAAGAGTGGTCTATTCTTATTGAATCTCGATAGTAGTAACACACATATTCATAATGTTGAAGCCAAAAGATGCAGAGTTGATAATGATAGTGCAACTTATTTGTGGCACTACTGTTTAGGTCATATCGGTGTAAAGCGCATGAAGAAACTCCATACTGATGGACTTTTGGAACCACTTGATTATGAATCACTTGGTACTTGCGAACCGTGCCTCATGGGCAGGATGACTAAAACGCCGTTCTTCGGTACTATGGAGAGAGCAACAGATTTGTTGGAAATCATACATACAGATGTATGTTGTCCGATGAATATTGAGGCTCGTGGCGGATATCGTTATTTTCTCACCTTCACAGATGACTTAAGCAGATATGGGTATATCTACTTAATGAAACATAATTTTGAAACGTTTGAAAAGTTCAAAGAATTTCAGAGTGAAGTTGAAAATCATCGTAATAAGAAAATAAAGTTTCTACGATCTGATCATGGAGGAGAATATTTGAGTTACGAGTTTGGTGTACATTTGAAACAATGCGGAATAGTTTCGCAACTCAGCCACCCGGAACACCACAGCGTAATGGTGTGTCTGAATGTCATAATCGTACTTTACTAGATATGGTGCAATCTATGATGTCTCTTACTGATTTACCGCTATCGTTTTGGGGTTATGCTTTGGAGACGGCCGCATTCACGTTAAATAGGGCACCATCAAAATCCGTTGAGACGACGCCTTATGAACTATGGTTTGGCAAGAAACCAAAGTTGTCGTTTCTGAAAGTTTGGGGCTGCGATGCTTATGTGAAAAAGCTTCAACCGGATAAGCTCGAACCCAAATCGGAGAAATGTGTCTTCATAGGATATCCAAAGGAGACTATTGGATACACCTTCTATCACAGATCCGAAGGCAAGACTTTTGTTGCTAAGTTCGGAAACTTTCTGGAGAAGGAGTTTGTGACACTCCAAATATTTTATTTGGTTTTCAGCAAAAACTTTGTTGGTTTTTCAAAAGAGGCCATTTAAATTTTTTTCCAGAAAACCTTCCTCTTAAAAACTTCTTTGGCAAGGATTTTTATTTTTGTATCTTCTTCAAACTATGGTGTTTGATCATTTAAAATTCTTTCTCTGATGGTTCCCTTCTCAAAGTATATTTTTGGAAATTATTCTTTTTCTTATAAAAAGAACTCTATGAATTTTGAGGTTTTTCTTATCTTGAAAACCCCCATGGTTTTACCATGTCTCCTATAGTAAATCTTCTCAAAATCCCTCCCTCCACCTTTGAACAATCTAAATTCTCTGTCTCAACAAGTCCAAACAAGTTTTGGATTTTATTTCAATTATTTTATCTCTCAAATCATTTCTGCCAATTATTTTGAGCCTGGGTGATTATCAAAGCAAGTACCATGATACAATTGATTTTTGACCTCAAACCAACTTCTCTGGATTGTCCTTAGCATCCACAACCTAGAACCATCTTGATCCACTCTTCTTATTTTCAAAAATTTCAAATTTCACTCTCTGCAAGTTTGGACCAGATTTGCCAAATTTGGTGAAATTCATATCTACACTTCTCCAAAAATTCTACCAAAATCCAGGAAGCCTCCTGGTGCAATGAGAGGCCACCCCACCAAGTTTCAGCTCAAGGAAAAATCCCTACATGCCTAGATCATTCTGTCGAACACCTTGCATGCACTGTTTCTGTTCATCTTCAGTTAAGTTCAGAGTTTCAGTGCCGATCTTCGTCAGAAATTCAGTCACGCGGCCACAGTGCCCTTGGCACGTTGCTCGCGACCTAGCTTGCTTGTCCGGAGCCTCACACGCGCGCTTGGCGCCTTCCTGGCGTCGGTGGCACCCTGGCCCGCTTGCGCCGGCGTGTCTTGCGGCGGCCGAACCACTGTAGCGGCCGATAGGGAGCAGAACGGCGGCTCAACGCCGTTCGGCGCCTCCCAAACCCCCTGGTGGCTCCGCGTGGCCATTTCCTCGCTAGCGCACGCATGCAGCACCGTCGCCGTGGCGCGGCACGCACAGAGCGCGCTCCCTGCCACCGACGGGCCCGCGCCGCCCCGTTCCGTCGAGCTCCCCTAAGCAACCAAATCCCGCTGCGGTTAGCACCTAAATGGAACCAGTGGACCTCCATGTTGATGCCCAACCTCATAAACTCCCCGACCGAGCACTGCGCCACCGTAATCCATCGCCGAAGAACCACGTTCACGGCCACCGCCTCGGATCGCCTATAAAAGGGGACCCCGAGCTCACCCTCGAGCACGCACCACCACTGCACCTCACCAACGCCCCGAAAGGCCACTAGGAGGACCTCGAGGAGGTCTCCTCCCCCGACTCCGGCCGCCCCATTCCGCCTCGGCCTCCGTCTCGATTCGCTCCGCCCTCCTCGGCGAGCTCCATCAACGCCCGAACCACCGTCCGCCAGAGCAAGGGCCGCCGTCGATGTAGTGCTCGCCGGCGACCACCACTACCACCAACCGATGCGGAATGATGCCCTGAACACGGAGGTACCCTCCGATCCCCCTGCCTCGTCGTGGATCGCCGCCGGCGACCACCGCGGCTCTCGGGCACCGTCGAGCTCTGTCACCCCGTTTGAAAATTCAAACCTGACGGGTGGGACCCGCCCGTCAGCCTCCCAGTTCTTTTTAAACGAACCGTTTTCTGAAGGCGTCTTCTGCCAAATGCGTTTTCCCGCTGGGCCGGCGTATTCTTTATCGAATCGTTTTCTGTTTTTATAAGTTAACCCCTGGGAACTTTCTGTTTCATTACAGATGAGTCCCTGGACTAAAACCCTTATAACTTTTTAACAGAAAAGTATTTTTGATTGATTCTTTTTCTGTTCTCCTTAAAATTTTGTCTAGTTTTTTATCAGATTTATTTGAAAAAAATTTGGAATAATTTTGTGCACCTCATGGTATTCACGATAGCGCGTATATTTTCTTTATACCGTAGATACCGAAGGAGGTGACGGGATCGCAAACTTCACCGAGCTAGGCTCCGACTACTCTGAACCAGGCAAGCATGTTTGAAATTTTGATATGATGATTGTTTTGGCATGTTTGCATTAAGTAGTTTCATGGCATGTTTGCATTAAGTAGTTTCATGGCATGTTGATGAGCATACCGATGAGTGTCATGTTACATGCAATGATGAGGCAAGTGAGTTTCGAAAACACATAAGTGGATGGATGTGAGTATGCATGGCCATGAGTTGGCATGAGGATGGGTAAGATGGCAGTGTTGCAGCATGCCAGTCTTATGCCAGACTATATGACTTCAGTGTCAACCCGTATCAATCCAGTTCCTTCCACTTTTCCTTCCCTGTACTACCACATGTTTTCCGCAAGGAATATGGCTTAGTAAGTTGCAAACAGCTTTCTTGGTACACACCAAAAGGAGAGGCCGTGATGATGGTTCCATGGCCCTGGATTAAAGCCATCCATCCGGTCAGGGGGCATGGGTGTTTCCGGTTGGGACCGAGAGGGGGGCACCCCTTAGAGCGCGCGTATATAAATTTGATCCCATGCTATTCGAGATTGTGATCTCCCCGTCTCAAAAGTTTTTCTTGGACGATGTCTAGGGTGATTCCTGGCATCGAGAGGTAGGATGGGTGTGTACTGGTTAGCTGTGTTTTCTTCCGAAATACCGTAAGTTGAACTAGTCCTTCGTGACTACGGAAATCCGTTGGCTGTGGGAAAAAAATTTCGTACAATCTCTGCAGAGTTATATATTCCTTTGAATCATCTATTCCATATCCAAGTTTGGTATTATCTTATCGTGACAAATGTCTGTTTTGATGACAGAGACTCCGGTGAATCACATGAGTGCTAAGTCCGGTTAAATGTTTATTCCTGTGGATGGACTAACCCATTTATTATCATGAATTGAATATTTATTATGAGCGTTACTTACTTGTGAATAAAAGCCCTTTCTGCGATGTCGCTCAGACGTCCGACTGTGGCATTGTTATTATTTACTTTCAATGAAAGCCCTTTCTGCGATGTCGCTCAGACGTCCGATTGTGGCATTGTTATTATTTACTTTCAATGAAAGCCCTTTCTGCGATGTCGCTCAGACGCCCGACTGTGGCATTTCTTTTAAAGCCCTTTATGTGGCGTCACTCAGACGCCCGACTGTGGCATTTCTTTTAAAGCCCTTTATGTGGCGTCGCTCAGACGCCCGACTTTGGTATTTCTTTTAAAGCCCTTTATGTGGTGTCGCCTAGACGCCCGACTGCGGCGTGATTTATTTATTTATCTTCCTATCGAGGTGTCGCTTCAGACACCCGATTGGGTTTACTGTTATTTTGTTGGATTTTCGAGCGGACTACCGCCGACCCCCTTTTTACCTGTCTTGTTTTTTATGAATTAATGTGTCACTGTTAAAATACTCATGACGCATCCATGCATGCATTTGTTATATCTTACGTCCGAACTGTCTTGCGAGTACTTTCAAAGTACTCACCTGGCTTGTTGATTTGGCCAGATGCTGACGAAGGCGATCTCATGGATGAAGAATTTGATAGCGAGTCCGACGCCTAGAGGAATCCCAGTCAGTCTCGTGCGACCCTGGATTTGGCCACTGTATTATATCCGCTTCCGCTACCAAATAAATTCATCGAGCCTCACTTCGACGCTCGATAAAATGCCAGTTTTAGAGTCATGTATCTCACTCCCCGCTATGATTTTCCACCACCACCCTATCCTCAAGTCAGTAGTATGCCTCCACACCACTGTGTCATGTCTGCCATTATGTATAATTATTGGCGTGCTTGTAATAATTTGGTTGAGCAACCGTAGCTCGACCCTGTAATATTTTATGCTACTGGCGTATTGTATCAAGAATTTGTCTACCGGTAAGGAGGATTTTTCTCATACTGGACTCAAAAGATTGGTTTCCCAATAAACATTTTTATTGGAAAACCGGTCGTGACAAGCTTGGTACCAGAGCCAGGCTGACTGTAGGAAGCCACTAGGTGCGATCGCTAATTGGTTATTAGCATGCTAGAGCTAAATCATATTTTTGCAATTGTAGTCATTTTCTGACAGTCAGCATAAATTTTATGATCTGACCATTCAGAATTTTTGCCTACTTTTGTAGATGGCCGACAACAGCTGCGAGTCTCAGACCTTTGCCAACGTGCCCGATGGGTTCGTCAAGCTTCTCTCCTTCATCGTTCAGGTCGCGATGGGGCCATCTGTGCGCCCAGTCTTCACACTCTGCCAGCACAAAGTCAACGACAGTCTGACCATGCACCAGGCCGCGGTGCAGTTCAAGGGAGGGCGTGGTGAGTTACGCCGCTTCCGGTTCTTGGGAAGAGCCATGCCTACGGAGAGGCATGCTATGCAGATGGCAGCCCGCGAGGCGATAGCTCGTCTCAGGGATGTCCTCCCCGTGATGAAGACTCGTCGTTACCGTTATCTTCCATGCCATGTGCCTTACACCTGTCACTACGCATTCTCCTGCCCCAGAGGAGAACGAGACGAGGCTTTTGAGATTCTTATTGAGTATCTCCGGGCCCTGGAGGCAGCCTTTGACAACCTGGTGGACGACTTCGTGGCTGCCCGCATGGACTCAGTCCATGGCTGTGCCGCCAACAGGAGGGAACTCCTGCCCATCGCACCGCCACTGACTTTTGTCTCGTCCTCAGCATCTTATGCACCTACTCGTCGCCTGCCTTCTACTGAAGAGTTCAACCAAGTCATTGCACCCACTCCAGTGCGCACTGCACCACCCTTCGCGCCCACTCCTATTCGTGTTGTTCCGCCCCTGGCGCCCGCTCCGTCCAACCAGCGCAGCTCTACACGTATGGATCCTATCAGTGAGGAGGAAGTCGAGTCCGCAGCCTCGCTACGCCTCACCCTCGGCAGGGCAAAGGAGATTGTCAACATCTCCGCCTGAGTACGCTTAGCCTCCATGCAATGTACCGCTTTGTACGATATGTTTATATGTACATAGGTTGTGAGAAGTAGCCTGTTTGCGCATCATGTAGGATCTGGAGGAGTGCACTAGCCTAAATAACATGTCAGGATTATGTACGCATATCCTGAGTGATGTATTGTATAATTACCACCTGCGTGTAAGATATGTAATGAGCAGTCCTTCTTCGTGCGCAAATCGAATTGTTTTTCTTAAGTAAGCTTGGTTATTTAATTTACTTCCCAGCTTTGTGCATTTATGGAATTATTTTTGTGACCCTTTTTGCTTTTCTTATGGGTTTTACAAAATATATCCCCAGAGTGAAAAATGTCTCGTCCTTGGACTCGCTCCATGCCAACTCCGCCAGAGGAAAATTATGATACACAACCCAGCAACAAGTTCACACAGGGACAGTCGAGCCAACAGGGCAGTGAAACGACACTTTCGCAAATGTGTCGCCTTTATGAGCAGAGTCAGCAACAACATCGGGAAATGATGAACCAAGTCATCAATATGGGAAATCATCATGGACAGTATCAGCAGCATTCCAAGTTATCTGAGCTACAGAAGACACGTCCCCAAACATTTTCTCATACTGACAAGCCTCTTGAAGCCGAGGATTGGCTTCGAGATATGGAGAGAAAATTAGTTATGGCAAAATGTTCAGACCCCGAGAAGGTACTATATGCCCCGCACTATCTCACAGGAGCAGCTGCATCATGGTGGGAGAATTTTCTGCACATGCACCCCAACGAAAGTGATATAACCTGGGATGATTTCAAGGAAGGTTTTCGTGGGGCGCATATTCCTAAAAGCCTTATGAAAATCAAGAAGAGAGAGTTCGATGACCTCAAACAAAGGACCATGACAGTGTCAGAATACAACGGACAATTTACACTGTTATCTCGCTACGCCAATGAGGAGCGTATGACTGAAAGCAAGAAGATGGAGAAATTCCTTGACGGTCTGGCGCCTGCGCTTAAATGCCAACTGGTTGTACACACTTTTCCAGATTTCAAGACACTAGTGGATAAGCCATTACCTTGGAAAATGAAAGGCGCAGCCTGGAAGATTTCCGCAAGCGAAAAAGGGACCAGAAAAATCATGCTCGCAATCCCCGAAGTAAGGCGGATTTTCAGAAAGGTGGCACACACAAAACCCCGACAAATGTCTCACGACCAGTCATGAATTTCCATGCCAGAGACAAGGAGTTCACATATCGCCCAGGCGTGACCTGCTACGCTTGTGGAGAAGAAGGGCACTATGCCAAACAGTGCCCCAAGCCAAGGAACTCGACCCCGAAGCCAAACAACGGTGGAAATAATTCAGCGCCCAAGCGCAACAATTTCAATCCCAACAACAACCACAGGAAGGGTCATCTGAACCACGTGACCAAAGAAGAAGCACAGAACGCCCCGGATATCGTACTCGGTACGTTTCCTGTCAACACAATACCTGCCATGGTTTTGTTTGATTCTGGAGCTTCTCACTCATTCATCTCGAAAAGTTTTGCTTTGCAAAATAATTTTTCGATGTTCCCCTTGGAAAAATCCATGATCATCAAGTCCCCTGGGATTGAGCAAGTTACTCAGAGTTACTGTCAAGATGTGGTTATTGAGTTCGAAGGATTGGAGTTTCACACAAATCTTATTGTATTGGAAAATAAAGGACTGGATGTCATCCTAGGGATGGACTGGTTAACCACCAACAAAGGTTTTATTGACTGTTTCAACCGGACCGTAATTCTCACACACCACCACGGGAAGACAATAAGAGTGTCAGCCAAAGAAAGAAAAATACCCCGGCAACCGAGATTGAATAAGGTGGACGTTTCTGAGCTGAACAAGGTTCCAGTAGTGTGTGAATTTCCAGACGTATTCCCCGAAGTACTACCAGGCATGCCACCAGACCAAGAGATAGAATTCAGCATTGAGCTAGCCCCAGGAACCACCCCCATATACAAGAAACCATACAGAATGGCACCATCCGAGTTGATTGAGTTGAAGAAACAAATAAAGGAATTGTTGGACAAGGGATACATTCGAGCCAGCTCCTCACCTTGGGGATCACCAATTTTATTTGCCAAAAAGAAGGATGGAACACTGAGATTGTGCATCGACTACCGAGCACTTAACATGGTCACAGTCAAGAACAAATACCCGATGCCCCGGATAAATGATTTATTTGATCAGCTTGCTCAGGCCAAGGTATTCTCAAAGATTGACTTAAGGTCAGGATACCATCAATTAAAAGTGCGAACAGAAGATATCCCCAAAACAGCCTTCACCTCCAGATATGGACTATACGAGTTCACAGTAATGCCATTTGGATTAACGAACGCCCCCGCATATTTTGTTCACCTCATGAACAAAGTATTTATGAAGTGTATGGACAAGTTCGTTGTGGTATTTATCGACGATATTCTGATATACTCCAAGACACCAGAAGAGCACGCGGAACATCTCAGAATTGTGCTAGGAGAACTCAGGAAACATCAATTGTATGCCAAGTTCAGCAAGTGCGAATTTTGGCTAAGACAAGTAGGCTTTCTAGGCCACGTGCTGACCCAAGACGGTATCGCAGTGGACCCGGAGAAAGTCAGGGCCATACTTGGCTGGAAGTCACCAGCCAGCGTAACGGACATACGAAGTTTCTTGGGAATGGCGGGATATTACCGCAGATTTATTGAAGGATTCTCCACCATAGCCAAGCCAATGACGCAGCTACTCAAGAAGGACAAGAAGTTTGAATGGACAGAAGCCTGTGAGAAAAGTTTCCAAGAGCTAAAACGGAAATTAATGACAGCACCGGTATTAATTGTGCCAGGCATACACAAGAATTTTGAAGTGTATTGTGACGCGTCCAGAAAGGGTCTCGGATGCGTGTTGATGCTAGAAGGCAAGGTTGTCGCGTACGCTTCAAGGCAACTTGCAAGCATGAGGAAAATTATCCCACTCATGACTTAGAATTGGCAGCAGTCATACATGCACTCAAGGAATGGAGGCATTTCTTACTTGGAAATCGATGTGAAATATACACGGACCATAAAAGTCTCAAATATACTTTCACAGAGCCAGAACTAAACTTACGGCAACGACGCTGGTTGGAATTGGTAAAGGATTATGATGTTGGTATCCACTATCATCTAGGAAAAGCAAATGTAGTGGCCGATGCTCTTAGTCGGAACCCCAGCTCCGACGAAAACAGTCTGCGAAGCTTGAGACCGGAATTTCAACAAGAATTTGCCAAACTCAACTTGTTAATGATCGCGGAAGGCACCATATCAAACTTGGAAATACAGCCCGACCTTGTGGAGAGAATTAAAGAAGCTCAGCCTGGTCACCCCAGCATCGAAGGAATTAAAAGAAAGGTGAGTATGGGCAAGGCCTCGGAGTTCGTCATAGACGATGGAGGAATATTATGGTACGGAGACAGACTCTGCGTGCCAAATATAGAGGACCTCAAACAGCAAATTCTAGCTGAAGCCCACACCGCCCCATATTCGATCCACCCTGGAGGAACCAAAATGTATAAGGATATTCAGGAAAGATTTTGGTGGCACGGTATGAAGAGGGACATAGCCACATACGTTGCATGTTGCGATTCTTGTCAACGCATAAAAGTGAGCATCAAAGACCAGCCGGACTACTGCAACCAAACAAAATACCTGAGTGGAAATGGGATGAAATAGGGATGGATTTCATTGTCGGACTACCTCGGTCACGACACGGGAATGATGCCATATGGGTCATCACCGATAGATTAACCAAGGTGGCACATTTCATTCCAGTGAAGACAACCTACAACACTCAGAGGCTTGCCATGATTTACCTCTCCCGTATAGTTTGTCTGCATGGAGTCCCGAAGACTATAATATCCGACAGAGGCACTCAGTTCGTCTTGAGATTCTGGGATCATTTACAACAGGCTCTGGGAACTCAACTGGCCTTCAGTACAGCCTACCATCCCCAGACTGATGGACAGACTGAACGCGTAAACCAAATTTTAGAAGACATGCTGAGAGCATGTGTCCTCACATATGGAACCAGTTGGGAAGAAAGCCTGCCATATGCCGAGTTCGCATACAACAACAGTTACCAGGCCAGCCTGCAGATGGCACCTTTTGAAGCCCTATACGGACGAAGATGTCGTACCCCGCTAAATTGGTCAGAGACCGGAGATAGCCGCATCTTCGGCCCAGACATGCTCAGAGAGGCCGAGGAAAAGGTCAAGCTAATCAGGGACCGACTTAAGACAGCTCAGAGCTGACAGAAAAGTTATTATGATCAGAAACATCGTGGGGTCAGCTTCGAACCCGGTGAGTTCGTGTACCTCAGAGTATCCCCTATGAGGGGATTGCAACGATTCAATATTAAAGGAAAGCTAGCGCCAAGATTCATCGGACCATTCTGTATAGTGGCACGAAGAGGCACCGTAGCCTACCAGCTAGACTTACCCGAAGAATTATTCGATGTCCACGACGTGTTCCACGTTTCGCAATTAAGGAAGTGCGTAAGCAAACCAGAGAAGCAAGTATCCCATGAGGACATTGACGTGCAGCCAGACCTCACCTATCGGGAACGTCCAGTAAAAATATTAGAGGAGTCTGAAAGGAGGACCCGACAGAAAACCATCAAGTTTTTCAAAGTTCAGTGGAGCAATCACACCGAAAGTGAAGCAACTTGGGAAAGAGAGGATTTTCTTCGGACAGAGCACCCACACTTATTTAAGGATCAGCTGAAATCTCGGGGACGAGATTTTTCCTAAGGGGGTAGGTGTTGTGACACTCCAAAATTTTTATTTGGTTTTTAGCAAAAACTTTGTTGGTTTTTGAAAAGAGGCCATTTAAATTTTTTTCCAGAAAACCTTCCTCTTAAAAACTTCTTTGGCAAGGATTTTTATTTTTGTATCTTCTTAAAACTATGGTGTTTGATCATTTAAAATTCTTTCTCTGATGGTTCCCTTCTCAAAGTATATTTTTGGAAATTATTCTTTTTCTTATAAAAAGAACTCTATGAATTTTGAGGTTTTTCTTATCTTGAAAACCCCCATGGTTTTACCATGTCTCCTATAGTAAATCTTCTCAAAATCCCTCCCTCCACCTTTGAACAATCTAAATTCTCTGTCTCAACAAGTCCAAACAAGTTTTGGATTTTATTTCAATTATTTTATCTCTCAAATCATTTCTGCCAATTATTTTGAGCCTGAGTGATTTTCAAAGCAAGTACCAAGATACAATTGATTTTTGACCTCAAACCAACTTCTCTGGATTGTCCTTAGCATCCACAACCTAGAACCATCTTGATCCACTCTTCTTCTTTTCAAAAATTTCAAATTTCACTCTCTGCAAGTTTGGACCAGATTTGCTAAATTTGGTGAAATTCATATCTACACTTCTCCAAAAATTCTACCAAAATTCACGAAGCCTCCTGGTGCAATGAGAGGCCACCCCACCAAGTTTCAGCTCAAGGAAAAATCCCTACATGCCTAGATCATTCTGTCGAACACCTTGCATGCACTGTTTCTATTCATCTTCAGTTAAGTTCAGAGTTTCAGTGTCGATCTTCGTCAGAAATTCAGTCACGCGGCCACAGTGTCCTTGGCATGTTGCTCGCGGCCTAGCTTGCTTGTCCGGAGCCTCACACGCGCACTTGGCGCCTTCCTGGCGTCGGTGGTACCCTGGCCCGCCTGCGCCGGCGTGTCTTGCGGCGGCCGAACCACCGTAGCGGCCGACAGGGAGCAGAACGGCGGCTCAACGCCGTTCGGTGCCGCCCAAACCCCCTGGCGGCTCCGCGTGGCCATTTCCTCGCCAGCGCACGCATGCAGCACCGTCGCCGTGGCGCGGCACGCACAGAGCGCGCTCCCTGCCACCGACGGGCCCGTGCTGCCCCGTTCCGTCGAGCTCCCCTAAGCAACCAAATCCCGCTGCGGTTAGCACCTAAATGGAACTAGTGGACCTCCACGTTGATGCCCAACCTCATAAACTCCCTGACCGAGCACTGCGCCGCCGTAATCCATCGCCGGAGAACCCCGTTCACGGCCACCGCCTCGGATCGCCTATAAAAGGGGACCCCGAGCTCACCCTCGAGCACGCACCACCACTGCACCTCACCAACGCCCCGAAAGGCCACTAGGAGGACCTCGAGGAGGTCTCCTCCCCCGACTCCGGCCGCCCCGTTCTGCCTCGGCCTCCGTCTCGATTCGCTCCGCCCTCCTCGGCGAGCTCCATCAACGCCCGAACCACCGTCCGCCGAAGCAAGGGCCGCCGTCGACGTAGTGCTCGCCGGCGACCACCACTACCACCAACCGATGTGGAATGACGCCCTGACCACGGAGGTACCCTCCGATCCCCCTGCCTCGCCGTGGATCGCCGTCGGCGACCACCGCGGCTCTCGGGCACCGTCGAGCTCTGCCGCCCTGTTTGAAAATTCAAACCTGACGGGTGGGACCCGCCCGTCAGCCTCCCAGTTCTTTTTAAACGAACCGTTTTCTGAAGGCGTCTTCTGCCAAATGTGTTTTCCCGCTGGGCCGGCGTATTCTTTATCGAATCATTTTCTGTTTTTATAAGTTAGCCCCTAGGAACTTTTTGTTTCATTACAGATGAGTCCCTGGACTAAAAGCCTTATAACTTTTTAACAGAAAAGTATTTTTGATTGATTCTTTTTCTATTCTCCTTAAAATTTTGTCTAGTTTTTTATCAGATTTATTTGAAAAATATTTGGAATAATTTTGTGCACCTCACGGTATTCACGATAGCGCGTATATTTTCTTTATACCGTAGATACCGAAGGAGGTGACGGGATCGCAAACTTCACCGAGCTAGGCTCCGACTACTCTGAACCAGGCAAGCATGTTTGAACTTTTGATATGATGATTGTTTTGGCATGTTTGCATTAAGTAGTTTCATGGCATGTTGATGAGCATACCGACGAGTGTCATGTTACATGCAATGATGAGGCAAGTGAGTTTCGAAAACCCATAAGTGGATGGATGTGAGTATGCATGGCCATGTGTTGGCATGAGGATGGGTAAGATGGCAGTGTTGTAGCATGCCAGTCTTATGCCAGACTATATGACTTCAGTGTCAACCCGTATCGATCCAGTTCCTTCCACTTTTCCTTCCCTGTACTACCACATGTTTTCCGCAAGGAATATGGCTTAGTAAGTTGCAAACCTCTTTCTTGGTACACACCAAAAGGAGAGGCCGTGATGATGGTTCCATGGCCCTGGATTAAAGCCAGCCATCCGGTCAGGGGGCATGGGTGTTTCCGGTTGGGACCGAGAGGGGGGCACCCCTTAGAGCGCGCGTATATAAATTTGATCCCATGCTATTCGAGATTGTGATCTCCCCGTCTCAAAAGTTTTTCTTGGACGATGTGTAGGGTGATTCCTGGCATCGAGAGGTAGGATGGGTGTGTACTGGTTAGCTGTGTTTTCTTCCGAAATGCCGTAAACGGAACTAGTCCTTCGTGACTACGGAAATCCGTTGGCTGTGGGAAAAAAATTTCGTACAAACTCTACAGAGTCATATATTCCTTTGAATCATCTATTCCATATCCAAGTTCGGTATTATCTTATCCTGACAAATGTCAGTTTTGATGACAGAGACTCCGGTGAATCACATGAGTGCTAAGTCCGGTTAAATGTTTATTCCTGTGGATGGACTAACCCGTTTATTATCATGAATTGAATATTTATTATGAGCGTTACTTACTTGTGAATAAAAGCCCTTTCTGCGATGTCGCTCAGACGTCCGACTGTGGCATTGTTATTATTTACTTTCAATGAAAGCCCTTTCTGCGATGTCGCTCAGACGTCCGATTGTGGCATTGTAATTATTTACTTTCAATGAAAGCCCTTTCTGCGATGTCACTCAGACGCCCGACTGTGGCATTTCTTTTAAAGCCCTTTAGGTGGCGTCGCTCAGACGCCCGACTGTGGCATTTCTTTTAAAGCCCTTTATGTGGTGTCGCCTAGACGCCCGACTGCGGCGTGATTTATTTATTTATCTTCCTATCGAGGTGTCGCTTCAGACACCCGATTGGGTTTACAGTTATTTTGTTGGATTTTCGAGCGGACTACCGCCGACCCCCTTTTTACCTATCTTGTTTTTTACGAATTAATGTGCCACTGTTAAAATACTCATGACGCATCCATGCATGCATTTGTTATATCTTACGTCCGAACTGTCTTGCGAGTACTTTCAAAGTACTCACCTGGCTTGTTGATTTGGCCAGATGCTGACGAAGGCGATCTCATGGATGAAGAATTTGATAGCAAGTCCGACGCCTAGAGGAATCCCAGTCAGTCTCGTGCGACCCTGGATTTGGCCACTGTATTATATCCGCTTCCGCTACCAAATAAATTCATCGAGCCTCACTTCGACGCTCGATGAGATGCCAGTTTTAGAGTCATGTATCTCACTCCCCGCTGTGATTTTCCACCACCACCCTATCCTCGAGTCAGTAGTATGCCTCCACACCACTGTGTCATGTCCGCCATTATGTGTAATTATTGGCGTGCTTGTAATAATTTGGTTGAGCAACCGTAGCTCGACCCTGCAATATTTTATGCTACTGGCTTATTGTATCAAGAATTTGTCTACCGGTAAGAAGGATTTTTCTCATACTGGACTCAAAAGATTGGTTTCCCAATAAACATTTTTATTGGAAAACCGGTCGTGACAGAGTTTCTCTCGAAAGAAGTGAGTGGGAGGAAAGTAGAAATTGACGAGGTAACTGTACCTACTCCCTTATTGGAAAGTAGTGCATCACAGAAAACTATTTCTGTGACACCTACACCAATTAGTGAGGAAGCTAATGATAATGATCATGAAACTTCAGGACAAGATACTACTGAACCTCGTAGATCAACCAGAGTGAGATCCGCGCCAGAGTGGTACGGTAATCCTGTTCTGGAAGTCATGCTGCTAGATCATGATGAACCTACGAACTATGAAGAAGCGATGGTGAGCCCAGATTCCGCAAAATGGCTTGAAGCCATGAAATCTGAGATGGGATCCATGTATGAGAACAAAGTGGGGACTTTGGTTGACTTGCCCAATGATCGGCAAGCAATTGAGAATAAATGGATCTTCAAGAAGAAGACTGACGCCGACGGTAATATTACTGTCTACAAAGCTTGACTTGTCGCAAAAGGGTTTCGGCAAGTTGAAGGGATTGACTACGATGAGACCTTCTCACCCGTAGCGATGCTTAAGTCTATCCAAATCATGCTAGCAATTGCCGCATTTTATGATTATGAAATTTGGCAGATGGATGTCAAAACTGCATTCCTGAATGGATTTCTGGAAGAAGAGTTGTATATGATGCAACCAGAAGGTTTTGTCGATCCAAAGGGAGCTAACAAAGTGTGCAAGCTCCAGCGATCCATTTATGGACTGGTGCAAGCCTCTCGGAGTTGGAATAAATGCTTTGATAGTGTGATCAAAGCATTTGGTTTTATACAGACTTTCGGAGAAGCCTGTATTTACAAGAAAGTGAGTGGGAGCTCTGTAGCATTTCTGATATTATATGTGGATGACATATTACTGATTAGAAATGATATAGAATTTCTAGATAGCATAAAGGGATACTTGAATAAGAGTTTTTCAATGAAAGACCTCGGTGAAGATACTTACATATTAGGCATTAAGATCTATAGAGATAGATCAAGACGCTTAATTGGACTTTCACAAAGCACATACCTTGACAAAGTTTTGAAGAAGTTCAAAATGGATCAAGCAAAGAAAGGGTTCTTGCCCGTGTTACAAGGTGTGAAGTTGAGTCAGACTCAATGCCTGACCACTGCAGAAGATAGAGAGAAAATGAAAGATGTTCCCTATGCTTCAGCAATAGGCTCTATCATGTATGCAATGCTGTGTACCAGACCTGATGTGTGCCTTGCTATAAGTCTAGAAGGGAGATACCAAAGTAATCCAGGAGTGGAACACTAGACAGCGGTCAAGAACATCCTCAAGTACCTTAAAAAGACTAAGGATATGTTTCTCGTATATGGAGGTGACAAAGAGCTCATCGTAAATAGTTACGTTGATGCAAGCTTTGACACTGATCCGGATGATTCTAAATCGCAATCCAGATACATGTTTACATTAAATGGTGGAGCTGTCAGTTGGTGCAGTTCTAAACAAAGCGTCGTGGCAGGATCTACATGTGAAGCAGAGTACATAGCTGCTTCGGAAGCAGCAAACGAAGGAGTCTGGATGAAGGAGTTCATATCCGATATAGGTGTCATACCTAGTGCATCGGGTCCAATGAAAATCTTTTGTGACAATACTGGTGCAATTGCCTTGGTGAAGGAATCCAGATTTCACAAAAGAATCAAGCACATCAAAAGATGCTTCAATTCCATCCGGGATCTAGTCCAGGTGGGAGACATAGAGATTTGCAAGATACATACGGATCTGAATATAGCAGACCCGTTGACTAAGCCTCTTCCACGAGCAAAACATGATCAGCACCAAGGCTCCATGGGTGTTAGAATCATTACAGTATAATCTAGATTATTGACTCTAGTGCAAGTGGGAGACTGAAGGAAATATGCCCTAGAGGCAATAATGAAGTTATTATTTATTTCCTTATATCATGATAAAAGTTTATTATTCATGGTAGAATTGTATTAACCGGAAACATAATACATGTGTGAATACATAGACAAACAGAGTGTCACTAGTATGCCTCTACTTGACTAGCTCGTTAATCAAAGATGGTTATGTTTCCTAACCATGGACAAAGAGTTGTCATTTGATTAATGGGATCACATCATTAGTTGAATGATCTGATTGACATGACCCATTCCATTAGCTTAGCACCCGATCGTTTAGTATGTTGCTATTGCTTTATTCATGACTTATACATGTTCCTATGACTATGAGATTATGCAAATCCCGTTTGCCGGAGGAACACTTTGTGTGCTACCAAACGTCCCAACGTAACTGGGTGATTATAAAGGTACTCTACAGGTGTCTCCAAAGGTACATGTTGGGTTGGCGTATTTCGAGATTAGGATTTGTCACTCCGATTGTCGGAGAGGTATCTCTGGGCCCTCTCGGTAATGCACATCACTGAAGCCTTGCAAGCATTGCAACTAATGAGTTAGTTGCGGGATGATGTATTACGGAACGACTAAAGAGACTTGCCGGTAATGAGATTGAACTAGGTATGGGATACCAACGATCGAATCTCAGGCAAGTAACATACCGGTGACAAAAGGAACAACGTATGTTGTTATGCGGTCTGACCGATAAAAGATCTTCGTAGAATATGTAGGAGCCAATATGAGCATCCAGGTTCCGCTATTGGTTATTGACCGGAGACGTGTCTCGGTCATGTCTACATTGTTCTCGAACCCGTAGGGTCCGCACGCTTAAGGTTACGATGACAGTTATATTATGAGTTTATACATTTTGATGTACCGAAGTTTGTTCGGAGTCCCGGATGTGATCACGGACATGACGAGGAGTCTCGAAATGGTCGAGACATAAAGATTGATATATTGGAAGCCTATGTTTGGATATCGGAAGTGTTCCGGGTGAAATCGGGATTTTACCGGAGTACCAGGAGGTTACCGGAACCCCCCGGGAGGTATATGGGCCTTAGTGGGCCTTAGTGGAAGAGAGGAGAGGTGGCCATAGATGGGACGCGTGCCCCTCCCCCCCCTTGGTCCGAATAGGACAATTAGAGGGGGCCGGTCCCCCTTCCTCCTCTCTCTCCTCTTTTCCCCCCTCCGCGAATCCTATTCCAACTAGGAAAGGGGGGAGTCCTACTCCCGAAGGGAGTAGGACTCCTCCTGGCGCGCCTCCTCTTGGCCGGCCAGCCCCCCCCCCCTTTTGAGCCTTTATATACGGAGGCAAGGGGCACCCCTAGACACACAAGTTGATCCACGTGATCATATTCTTAGCCGTGTGCGGTGCCCCCTTCCACCATAGTCCTCGATAATATTGTAGCGGTGCTTAGGCGAAGCCCTGCGACGGCAGAACATCAAGATTGTCACCACGCCGTCGTGCTAACGGAACTCTTCCCCGACACTCTGTTGGATCGGAGTCCGGGGATCGTCATCGAGGTGAACGTGTGCTAGAACTCGGAGGTGCCGTAGTTTGGGTGCTTGATCGGTCGGGCCGTGGAGACGTACGACTACATCAACCAAGTTAACGCTTCCGTTGTCGATCTACAAGGGTACGTAGATCACACTCTCCCCCTCACGTTGCTATGCATCACCATGATCTTGCGTGTGCGTAGGAATTTTTTTGAAATTACTACGAAACCCAACAACTATATCCTCCATATCCACATGGCTCAAGGAGACGATCTTCACGCCATCAAGTACTTACCCCTCAAGCTCAAAGGGCCAGCTCGGCACTGGCTTAAAAGCCTCCCCGAAAACTCCATTGGAAGCTGGGAAGAGCTCGAAGACGCCTTTCGGGCAAATTTTCAAGGGACCTATGTCCAACCACCGGATGTAGACAATTTAAGTCATATAACTCAACAGCCTGGAGAGTCAGCCGAAAGCTTTGGAACATGTTCCTCACTAAGAAGAACCAAATAGTAGACTGTCCAGACGCCGAAGCCTTAGCAGCTTTCAAGCACAGCATTCGAGACGAATGGCTCACCAGACACCTCGGCCAAGAAAAGCCGAGAACAATGGCAGCATTAACAAGCCTCATGACCCGCTTTTGCGCGGGCGAGGACAGCTGGTTAGCCCGATGCAGCACCAGCGACCCAAGTACATCTGAAGTCAGGGACGGAAATGAGAAATCACGACGCAACAAAAACAAGCCCCGAAATAAAGAAGACAACCCGAAGAGCACGGCGGTAAACGCCAGATTCAGAAGCTCTCGTCCAGGTCAGCAAAAGCCGCCCTCCAAAGGCAACAGAGTCGAACTGTCCAGCCTAAACAAGATTCTGGACCAAATATGTCAGATCCATAGTACCCTCGACAAACCTGGAAATCATACCCATAGAGAATATTGGGTCTTCAAGCAGTCCGGCAAGCTCAATGCCGAACATAAGGGGCAGGATACACCAAGCGAAGACCAGGATGAGCCTCGCAAGCAAAGCACTGGGGAACATAAGAAATTCCCACCAGAAGTCAAAACAGTCAATGTGTTACACGTAATAAAGGGGAGAAACAAAGCGGCACCCCCAGAGACACATGCCCCAGGGCCTATCACCGCGGAATTCTGCCACTGGTCGTCTCAACCGATCACTTTTGACCATCGGGATTACTCAGCAAGTGTCCGGCGTGCAGGATGGGCTGCCTTGGTATTAGACCCAATAATTGACGGATACCACTTCACACGAGTTCTGATGGACGGCGGCAGTAGTTTAAACCTGATATATCAGGACACAGTACGCAACATGGGGATAGACCCAGCAAAAATTAGCCATAGCAATACTACCTTTAAAGGAGTAACGCCAGGCCCAGAAGCCCATTGCACGGGCTCCCTGCTACTAGAGGTTATATTCGGCTTTCCCGATAACTTCCGCAACGAAAAGTTAACCTTCCACATCGCTCCGTTCCAAAGTGGCTATCAAGCTCTACTCGGACGCGAAGCTTTCGCTCGCTTTAACGCAATACCGCATTACGCTTCTCTTATGCTTAAGATGCCCGGTCCACGCGGCATCATTATGGTAAATGGAAATCTTGAGCACTCCTTGCGCGCGGAAGACCGTGCGGCTGCCTTGGCAGCCGCACGCTAAACGACCTCACCAACTGAAGCATTTGACAGGTCGTTAAGACCAAGGACGCGGTTAGACGAGTCCGGCGCAATTATATGCAATTGATACAGGTTTGATGGCTATACCCCTATTACAATACAAGGGGCTCAACGCGCGTAAACAAGTGGCAATTAGGCGCAACTTTGCTCATCTTGAACTGTACATATTTTCTTTAGTACAACCTACCTTTTTGCACGACAACTTTTCAACTAAGTTCCTCTCTTTTACAGATGACCATCATGCTACACCCGTCCAGGATACGGCACAACGGAGACACAAGCACACACGTGCAGCAAGGACCCGTTCCAAGGATTCTTTTTAGATTAAGACCCTGCGTAAACCTTTTTACTGTCTCTTGTTGATACACATCCCCCGGATTCCCAGTACAATTGAGAAGGATGCTGACGTATTGGCATGTGGCCACGTCAGAATATTGCACGTACCTGGACACCAGGGGCTTATTACAAAGGGCACTGTTTAGGCCCGGTTTACACCGTAAAGACCGAATACCTTAGGGAGTGTTCGGCGTCGCGAGTTTGGCCTTATATGCATCAGCTCCGAATCATGTCTTTGGTCAAATGTTGGGTTTGCCCGGCTCCTGTGTTTTGCTGCCTTACGTTCCGCTCTATCGGCTAAGGCGGCACCAGGAGAACTACTGCGATTGTGCCCTGGTTCATCCGGACGAGCACCTCAATAGAGAAAGCCGAAAACTGACTGTCATGATATAGCGTGAGACTGGTCAACCACTCGATGACCTACCGGAATCTTCGGGATTCCTCCGCCTTAACGAAGGGCCGTTTCCCGGCCAGGCATGTACGCACCCCAAATTCGGGGGAGTGCGGAGCCACCAGAGGCTATATAGTAGCCCCACTGTCAAACTTCTCTGGCTAAGTGAAAGTGTTAAAGCATTATAGTCCGGTTGCCTAGTTCGCTGCGCTATCACCTCCTCAATGGACCAAGACGTTGGATCAAGTGTGAACATACATCTTCTGCAAACACCCCCGCATTATATGTGTGGGGGCTGAAGCCGACGACTGCAATCTTTCAGGTTATATACATATATACATAAACAGCCGCACATGAGGCATCATAATACTTTCGGGCAAAAGTATACATACAACCTTGATAAACTTAATAAAACATTGTTTTTACAATGGGAATACATGTCATTCAAACATAATATTCTTCGAGCACTGGGCCTCTATCGAACGAGCGCCTTCAAGAACTTCTTCAAAATAGTGCTCGGCAGCCACTCGGCCTATGGCCGAACCCTGCGCCGCGACAGTGGTGGCATCCATCTCTGCTTAGTATGTTTTGACACGGGCAAGGGCCATCCGCGAGCCTTCTATGCACGCCGATCTCTTCATCGCATTAATGCGCGGCACCGCACCAAGGAACTGCTGCACCAAACTAAAATAGTTGTTCGGCTTTGGCCTTTCCGGCCACAGATGATCCACAACAGACCTCATGGCGAGTCCGGACAATCTATTCATCTCGGCCCATTCGGCAAGCCGATCAGTCAATGGAAGCGGACGCTCTAGAACATTAAATTGTGACCAGAATAGCTTTTCCACTTCACGATCTGTTTGATCTGGAAGTATTCGGCCGCATCGACAGCACTCGCCGCCAAGTCCAGATATGCGTCCGCCGAACTCCACAGCCGGTCCAGAGGGGCATACTGAGGATCTCCAAACTTCCTCCGCAGCATGAAGGGTTTCCCAGCCGCGATATCCCCGGCTTGTCACATCTCCTTATTCGCTCTCATCGCAGAGCGGGTGTCTTTGGTCGTCATCGTGGCCTTTTCCAGGTCCGTCGCCTTCGCCCGGTTTTCTTCTTCAAGAAGGTGGCAACGGTCGGTAGTGTCTTTTAACTTTACAGCCATCTTGGCCATTTTTCTCTTTGCTCTCGCAATGCGCGGCCTTTTCGGCTCTTAACTCTTCGGCCGCCTTTAAAGCGGCCGCATTACTACTCCTTACTTGATCCTTGGCTCGAGCAAGCTCCGCCCGAAGGGTCTCCACGGTGGCAGCTCCATCTGCAGTCACAACATGTTAAAGATACTGGCATCATGCTGCTCTTATTATGTGACGATCACCAGAAAAATCACTCACTCTGTGCCTCGTCAAGCCGCTTGTTGACAAGCACAATGTCGGCATCTGCCGCATCCAGTTGTCGCTTTAGTCCGACAAACCCATCAGTCCGGCTAGCCACCGGAGCTTCAACCACCTGCACATAAAGGCGGTCTGGTTATTACCTGGGACTACAATTCTCTGTTTGCCTCCGTTCTCGACAACCAGAGTCTCAGGGGCTACTATCTACATAGGGCACACCTTAAAATATGCGGTACTGTCAAAAATGTACATCATTTCATGTACCTCAAAACCCGTCAGTAGACTCATAAAGGCTTCATGCAACCCGCTTTTGGCGGACGAAATCCTTTCAATCACCGTACCTATCAACGTACGTTGCTCTTCTAAGATAGTCGCTCGCTCTAGCAGATCCCTCAGTACGTCCGACCGCATACCAGACGGTGCCGGACTCTTTTGGTTGCTCTCTTCAAGAGCCGGATACTTGGGACTTTGGGTGGATATAGGATTATCTTCTGGCCTCGCCGGATCCAGAGAGACCCTCCGCGACGACACTTCAAGGTCGCCCGCTTCTTGAGCTAGGGAGTCCGGGGGAGGCGTTTCGCTCTCCATCATCTCCGAAAGAAGATCCCCTGAAGACGAGCTCTGTTGAGAAGGGCTAAGATCCGAACTGCAAGATAAATGCTTCGGTTATTTTCCTCAGAAGTAAGGTAGGATATCTTCACTATTAAGTACTTTTTGATTGCTTACAACTCGTTAGAGGGCTGATCCCCGCGCGGACATTGTTCGACAAGAGCACCCTCCGAGGCAGGACCCTCTGGTGGAGATTTCTTCTCCCGTTTGGAAACCTTGGTTTCCGGATCTTCAGAGTTAGTCCTCTTCCTTCCCCAGGGTGAGAGAATGTCAGATTCTTCCCCTGGGTTGTCCTCCCTCATGGAGGCGCTCATTCCCTCGGTTGGAACAGGTAGCAGTGGAGGCCCGCTTTCGCCCTCTTTATTCCCCCCTTCATCTTCCTTTGAGGGCACGAGGCAAGGTGTTGGCTCGAGCATCTTTTCCAGCACCGGATTGTCCAAGCCTTCAGGAAGGGGGGCCGAACACCGGATCATCTTCGCCTTTGTTATCCAGTCCTGGTCAAAGTGCGATTCTTCAGAATGATGTCATGATAAAAAAAGGACAGTGTGTTCGGCCATGGGATTACTTACTTGGGATGCGGTGCGGTTGCTGCTCAGGCCCACATCCTCGGTAGTGTCCGGACACTCTATTTGGGGTCCGAAGAACGATTTGTACATCTCCTCGTGCATCAGGCCGAGGAAATACTGAATAGTGCATGGTCCTTCCGGGTTGAATTCCCACATGCGGAGGGGCCGGCGTTTGCAAGGCTGGACTCGACGAACCAGCATGACTTGCATTACCATAACCAGACTGAAATCTCCCTCGAAGAGATCTCGGATGTGGCTCTGCAGTATGGGCACGTCCTTGGCTAGGCCCCAGCTCAGCCCCCTGCTGATCCATGACATCAGTTGTGGTGGAGGGCCCAAGCGGAAGGTGGGGGCGGCTACCCACTTGGCACTTCGGGGAGCCGTGACGTAAAACCACTCCCGTTGCCACAATCCGGACACCTCTGGAAAGGAGCCCTTCGGCCATGGAGCGCCAGCAATTTTGCTTATTAGAGCACCTCCGCACGCTGCGTACTGCCCCTCGACCATCTTCGGCTTCACATCAAAGGTCTTGAGCCACAGGCCGAAGTGAGGGGTAATGCGAAGGAAGGCCTCACAAACAACAATAAATGACGAGATGTGAAGGAGGGAATCCGGGGCTAGGTCGTGAAAATCCAGCCCATAATAGAACATAAGACCCCTAACAAAGGGATCCAGAGAGAGGCCTAGTCCTCGGAGGAAGTGGGAGACGAACACAACGCTCTTGTTGGGTTCGGGAGTAGGGATGACCTGCCCTCGGGCGGGCAGCCTATGCGAAATTTCGGCGATCAGGTATCTGGCCTCCCTCAACTTCTTGATATCCTCCTCCGTGACGGAGGAAGGCATCCACTGGCCTTGAAGGCTGGATCCGGACATGATTGAAGGCCCGAAGCACCTGACCTGGGCTTGGGGTGTTAGAACTCAAGGCGGGGGAAGGATTCGATTGAGCACGGGAGGGAAGAAGTAAAAGCCTTGTCCTTTTATAAAGAGGGTGAATATCAAGAGTCCTCCTCGTGGCCGTTTGGGACTTGCCTAAAATCTAGGAGTCCTAGGCACGGTTGGGTTACCCACGTCCGTATTAATGAGAACCCCGTAATAAGGGGAACACGATCTCTGCTTTGACAAGACGTGTCAAGAAACCGCCTCGCGTTATATGCGGGGCTGGTTAAGGAAAAACGGTTCGAATAATTACCGGGCCATGGCATGATGTCATGCTGCCAAAACATGTCAGCAGATTGGATTTGTGGAAATCTTACTCTCTCTACGGTGGTATGTGGAACTTATTTTGCAGGGTCGGACACTATCCTTGTATTCAAACTCTTCTGTGGTGTATTCGGAGGAGGAACCCGCCTTGCAATGCTGAAGACAACACTGCGCACCGGACTAATTGTCATTGAAGCCTGGTTCAGGGGCTACTAAGGGAGTCCTGGATTAGGGGGTCTCCGGACAGCCGGACTATATCCTTTGGCCGGACTGTTGGACTATGAAGATACAAGATTGAAGACTTTGTCCCGTGTCCGGATGGGACTCTACTTAGCGTGGAAGGCAAGCTAGGCAATACGGATATGTATATCTCCTCCTTTGTAACCGACCTTGTGTAACCCTAGCCCCCTCCGGTGTCTATATAAATCGCAGGGTTTTAGTCCGTAGGACAACAGATAATCATACCATAGGCTAACTTCTAGGGTTTAGCCTCTCCGATCTCATGGTAGATCAACTCTTGTACTACTCATATTATCAAGAATAATCAAGCAGGACATAGGGTTTTACCTCCATTAAGAGGGCCCGAACCTGGATAAAACATCGTGTCCCGTGCCTCCTATTACCATCCGCCTTAGACGCACAGTTCGGGACCCCCTACCCGAGATCCGTCGGTTTTGACACCGACACTTACAAATAATGATATGCCTTATGATCATATGTCTAGTACTATGTTAGTTTGTGATGCCTGCCAGCAGGTCAAGAGTCATCAATTGCCTTTTCCTAAGTCTTTGCGTGTTTCATCAAATCAGTTGGGTCTTGCATTCCCTGATGTTTGTGCACTAGCAATTAAATCAATTCGATGATGCTATATTAGATTTATTGATGATTATAACAAATATGTTGTCCCAAGCATAAATCTGAGGGTTAACATCTTTGTGCAATTTCAAACTCTTGTCGAACACTTACTGAACACAAAGATCATTGCCATGGAAAACAATAGCGGTGGTGAATACCATATGTTATATCCCTCGTTTACCCTATATGTATCTCTCGTCATGTGTCATGCCACACACACATTAGCAAAATGAATCCATAGACCTTAAACACATGCACATCTACTATATCTAAATAGGAGCCCCACTACCTCTTTTTCATAGATGGTGGTGAAGCCACATCATCGTTTAATCTCTTGCATGCTTTTAGCGCTGTCCGCGCGGCCACCCAACACGATTTTCCTGCTGCAAGGTGCACCCGCACGAGTGAGTCAACTATGTTGGTGTTGGTGACGTCCTCATCGGCTCAATGCTTTTTCTGATGCTAGTTGGGTTGGTTGTTCTGATGATCGCCAATGCACAAAAGGATTTTTTTCCTGTTCTTTAGCTCTAATCTTCTATCATGGAGTTCAAGGAAGCAAGCCATGATATGTCATTCTAACACTGAAGTGGATTATAAGTTGTGTCTATTGCAAGCACGGAGGTGATTTGGCTGCAACTTCTCAGTGGTGAACTCATAATCTTGTAGGATCGAGCTCCGATGTTGTGTTGCGGCAATCTTTGATCTACATACTTGTTCGTCAATCCAATCTTCCATGCACGTATGATGCATACTTATATTTTTGTGCGAGAATAGCTGGCATGCAAGAATATGAATGTTTCACTCATCCGGCATAATGATCAAAAACCGACGGGTTTACGAATCCTTTGTCGGTATGGCTACTTGGTAGGTTTAAATACAATCTCGATCTCTGGGAGTTGAGACTGAAAGGGGTTGCCAAACAATAGTGTTAGAGATAGAGTTTCTAGTATGTTAAGTATCTGCAAATTTTATACGAAGTATGTGTCTCTATCTCCTCGTTTAGGCAAACTACATCGATGTGTGACCTTGCACTTGCACATATATAAGAGGCATGCCGACTCTCTTATGAACATGAGGCAAAAGCCCTAATCATGAATCTCCTCTTTGTTATTCGCTAAAAAAGAATCTCCTCTTTGTGTGTGGTTTGACGGAATTTTAGATGGATTTATCTTTTAACACGCAGGGCTACAACATGTGGTTCAAAGATAGGGGGGCGAGAGAGAGAGATTATCCAACATTTCAACAGTCCTTTTCACCTAGGTTTAACATATTGGACAAAACCTTTATAAATAACACCCCCACACGGATAGTAAGTTCATGTGAAACTATGTTTGCTTCCCTCTTAATCTTCACTAGATCGGCCTTTTGAAGGCATCAAATAACCTCCAAAACTTTCTTTTTAAAACCGGAAAAGGAGGACTTACCAGGAGATACAACATAGAGAATGTGATGCACATAGAGTAGTTAATTTCGAAAATAATGGCCATATGCAAATTCATACCAAGATTCATGCCCCTTTAGCATGCTTGTAGCTCGGCCTCCTCCACACGGGAAAAAATGCAACTCCTATACTTTCTGCCTTATATGCAACGTCAAAATCAGCATTTGTGTCTTGCTTTACTCATACACCACATAGGGGTTGCTACCGCGCCAAAAATTCCTCACTACTCTTTGCAGACAACCAACATTGCTTTCTCTCTCTCTCTCTCTCTCTCTCTCTCTCTCTCTCTCTCTCTCTCTCTCTCTCTCTCTCTCTCTCTCATATCAGCAATAGTCCACTATATTAGATGAAAATCAACTTATCGCCATGGCCCTATATCGACTTTTCTATCCATGGATCACCTACACACACAAACTAGATGATTCCACATTTGTTGCGAAATTGGTTGCAAAAGTTTCAATGAGATTTAGTTTTATGGAGTACGTGGCATAATAATAGGTGAACTGAAAATTAAAATACACATGGTTTATTTTATAACTCTATAATACTTACTTGAATATAATTAGCATAAGAGAATTAATAGACTTTTGCCACGCACAGTTGCAAGTTGAGGTATGCTTTTTCTTATGTATAATTGCTTGTTGAGAGAAATTTAATTATCCGTGGAGATCACCTCTCACCTAAATCAAAATCTTACTTGCATTTTCTACTCATAGTCAAATTAATTAAATCTTACCAAAATCTAGAGCAAGATGGGTGTAAGATTTATGTCGGACATGATTGATATTGAACCACTGGAATATGAAGCCCCTTGCACCGGCACACACACAATTAGCTAGTACTCCCTTCGTCCGAAATTACTTGTCACTTAAATAGATCTATCAATAGATGTATGTAATACTAAATGCTAGGTACATCCATTTGAGCGACAAGTAATTCTGGACGGAGGGAGTAGCAGAATAGAATGAACAGACCTTCTACCCGTGGACCAGATCACTAATCAATTTGGGTTGGGGTCTATCTACCACATACAATTATTTGGATGGGGGGGCTTTACTTTACATCTGTGTTTGTTTCTATGTTTGTGTGTATTAATTGGGCGCCAGTGCCACTAGCGCGGCCAGGCAGCTAGATTTGTGTTGCGTAGCGGGTGGCCTTGTGCGCTCCACATCCCTCCAAAAGAGCCTCCTCGCTCTTCACATTTTCATCATCATCTTCTTCCCAACAGGCAATGCATATTCATCTTTTCTCTCTCTCTAGTTAATCAATCAACTCAAATTATCTAATGGATGGATTCCCCTCCGGCTGGCTCGGCTGCTCCTAACCCGCTACGCTCCAAAACTTCTCCCCCTATATATACAGCTCCTTGTACTTCTCTCGTTCTTACACTCACTCCTCAATCCATCCGTCTCCACCATTGCTCGCTAGCTCGAGCTCCTAGCTAGTACTGCAAAGTCAGCCGGGGAGTTGATTTGGTCCTTCTTGGCTTGCTTGACCGATCGTACGTGCCGCCAGGATGCCGACGCCGTCGCACCTGAGCAAGGACCCGCGCTACTTCGACTTCCGGGCGGCGCGGCGGGTGCCGGAGACGCACGCGTGGCCCGGGCTGCACGACCACCCCGTGGTGGACGGCAGCAGCGCGGGCGGAGGGCCGGACGCGGTGCCGGTGGTGGACATGCGCGACCCGTGCGCGGCGGAGGCGGTGGCGCTGGCGGCGCAGGACTGGGGCGCCTTCCTCCTGGAGGGCCACGGCGTCCCGTTGGAGCTGCTGGCCGGCGTGGAGGCCGCGATCGGGGGCATGTTCGCGCTGCCGGCGTCGGAGAAGATGCGCGCCGTGCGGCGGCCCGGCGACTCGTGCGGCTACGGGTCGCCGCCCATCTCCTCCTTCTTCTCCAAGTGCATGTGGTCCGAGGGCTACACCTTCTCCCCGGCCAACCTCCGCTCCGACCTCCGCAAGCTCTGGCCCAAGGCCGGCCATGACTACCGCCACTTCTGGTACGTACGCCGGCCGCCGATGCGCGCACTAGACGTCATAGTACGGCACCTACCTAACTGGCTCTGGCCAACCGTCCGTACACACGTGACGGGGCGACGTGTCCGACTCCGACCATGCATGCATGCACGCGCGCGAAACTTGTTGCTCCTGTTCTGCTATGGCAGCAGCTAGCCGTGCGTGTCCGTGCGTAGTACTCCTACTTACCTTACACAGTTACACTTACGCCGTCCGTCGTGTTCCTCGACGTGCAGCGCCGTGATGGAGGAGTTCCACAGGGAGATGCGCGCGCTGGCCGACAAGCTGCTGGAGCTGTTCCTGGTGGCCCTCGGGCTCACCGGCGAGCAGGTCGCCGCCGTCGAGTCCGAGCACAAGATCGCCGAGACCATGACCGCCACAATGCACCTCAACTGGTACGTTCTACTACTACTCCAGTACGTAGTACAAGCACAATAGAATACAAATGGCAGCAGCTACGACGACACGTACTCCACCATGCAGCAAAACATATATTGTCGGTGCGGCGGTTGACACGGAGTTGTGTCGTGTCGTTGATTCACAGGTACCCCAAGTGCCCGGACCCGAAGCGGGCGCTGGGCCTGATCGCGCACACGGACTCGGGCTTCTTCACCTTCGTGCTGCAGAGCCTGGTGCCCGGGCTGCAGCTGTTCCGGCACGGGCCCGACCGGTGGGTGACGGTGCCCGCCGTGCCGGGGGCCATGGTCGTCAACGTCGGCGACCTCTTCCAGATCCTCACCAACGGCCGCTTCCACAGCGTCTACCACCGCGCCGTCGTCAACCGGGACAGCGACCGGATATCGCTCGGCTACTTCCTCGGCCCGCCCGCCCACGTCAAGGTGGCGCCGCTCAGGGAGGCCCTCGCCGGCACGCCCGCCGCCTACCGGGCCGTCACGTGGCCCGAGTACATGGGCGTGCGCAAGAAGGCCTTCACCACCGGTGCCTCCGCGCTCAAGATGGTCGCCATCTCCACCGACAACGATGCCGCCAACGACACGGACGACCTGATCTCGTCGTAGATCGGCGCCGGCCATCACCGGCCGGCCAAGGGATCGAGGTAGCTAGGAGGAAGGGCGCGCGCGCGTGCGGCTGTCGTTCGTGTTTAAGGTTTCCTCCATATATGTCTCCATGCAGAATTGCAGATGATGCTGGTGGATGCGTGCGTCCATGCAGCAGCGAACGAACTAACTGTAAGAAAACCGAACTTAGTTCGACATCTGCATCTAAGCATGCCACTTGGTTTAATTCAATTCAAGTGCAGAAACTAAAGATTATGATGGGAAAGAAGAAGACATGTTGGGTTTGTTTCTTCTAGCTGCTGCCTGCCCCCCTGACCAAACGCTTGTTTTGTTATAAGTGATCAGAACTAGATTACTGGTTAACTAATTGGCCAGGCAATTTGTCCTTTAGCAAGTTTGTCATTTGGCACGATAGCTTAGCGAACCAGGCTGGTCAAATGATAGGAGAGGCGGATGATAGCAAACATGGTATTGTACTGGTAATGTGCATGCATGTGCATGTACATGTACATGTACATATACAGGCAGGCAAGCGAAATGGGGAAGCACCCAGCAGTGGACACGCATATTATTCCTCTGGAGGAATAGGCCACGGATGTGCAGGTGCAGTAGGACACACCTGGCTTGTACTGTTGTACATGGAATGGCTGCCTGTACATGCATGCATGCCCTCCATGCAGCAAGGAACACAAGCAACCAAATGGAGCAGACCATCCACAGGATCACATACATCTATATATGCACACTTTTCATACATGCGTGTATATAGTGGGGTAGTGCCACCAGCCTACCAGGGTGTTGGTCCTGCTCTGGTCTGCAAGGTGAAGAGGATGCAATGCGCCAAGGGAGCTGCTTGTCCTGCATTCTGCCTGGCTGAATGAAAAAAAATGAAAACTAATTAGAGAGAGAGAGAGAGAGAGGGGGGGGGGGGGGGGGGGGGGGGCTGTCCGTGGAGATCTGCAGGGATCTTTTCACCTTTTGGATGCTGCATGATGCAAACAGGGACAAGATGCCATGAGGAGACACACATTCACAGGATGAGGAGGCTCCCATTAGCACCAACTAACATTCAGGGGCATGCAGCTGCAAGTTGCTGCGTTGCATCACCGGCCAGTAGTAGCTATAGTACCCATGCCATGCCAAAACAGATATGCCATCTCTGCTGCATCGTGCATCCGTCTCTGGAAGCTGGGAACAAGCTTGCTGTGCAGTTTGCATCCACTACTGTCCATTGCTCTCCTTCTCAGTTCTCACAGACACATGCATGTAAAAGCTATCTTCAGAAAAGTTTCAGAGAAATATCACTGCACTGGTAAATATCTTCAGAGTAGTGTGTGAAGAGCGCTGCTACAGACAAACCGAATGCGTGGGGACTGGCCGGGGCACCGACTGACCGAATGAATGAGCATGTACAGCGTGCGCCCTGGGGTTATGAGTGAAGCACAGCACAGTTAATTTGGTCTCACCACTTGAATGGATGCGCAGAAATTTCCCTGTCGATCCCTCGCTGGCCGGCCGGCAGCCAAGTCACCGGACCGGAGCAGGTGGTCATATGAAAGCCTTGCAGTCGAGGGCCAGTGTGTCGCAGTCGGTGTGTAAATTCACCCGCCGGTAATTGATTGTCCGGCAGACGACACTCTCAGACGATCAACTGGTTGGTGCATGCAGATGCAGCTGAGCTTTGTCGTGACCTTGGTCGATGGAGGATCATCCATGGCGATGGCGTTAAGGAAAAACGGGAGTTGGTAATAATGGAACGAGGCCGGGGACGACCGGGGACGGAGGTGACGGAGAAGGCTCCATGTCGCAGATGCGTGGGTCAGGTGCCGACCTTTCTGTCCCTCCGCTGTCGATCGCACGCGCGGTGCGCGCCGCTTGCCTGTCGCTCGCCGGAGGCCCCCGGCCCGACACGGGTGGGCGCCCATCCATCGGCCGCGGCGACAAGTCGCCAGTCGCACCACCACCATCCACCGGCCTATCGCGCGCGCACGCACGCACGCCGCGCCATTGCCGCCAGCCAACCGTCGATCGCCCGGCTCTGCAAACGGCAACCGCGTAACGCCTCGATCGGTCTATCCCGGCATGCACCCGCGGGGGCGGGGACAGGATGAGGAGAGGGCAACGGCGCGAAAGGGAGGCGTGCCGGCTCTCTGCTCCCCTGGCTCTCCGTCGCTCTCGGAAAACCCAGCGATTTCCATGGAAAGGAACGGCGGCGATCCGGTCTGGTTTTTCAACGGCGAGCAAAAGGTTCATCCTGGTACTTATCCCTAACAGACGATCCCAGTTCGGTGCAGGTGATTGGGTTGCCGGCACGCACGCACGTACTACGTGCGTCCCCTGGGCTCACACAACACAGTCACGCGCCACCACCCACATGAAGGAAAGCGATGGCCAGCTGCCTGCCCGTCGCCTTGTGCTCCGGATAAACACCTCGCTATGTTCAGCTCCACCAGTAAATGTTACAGGAAATTGACGGTTTGCACCTAAATTCACTTTATTAGAGCATTACTAGTAGAACTCTCAAACCCTCAAACTCTCACTAGCGTTTTAAGGGTTCAAAAATAATTTTTTTGTGCACTTTTATGGGTTGAAAAACAGAGGCAAAGATTAGAACCCTCAAACCCAACCCTTATAACGGAATATTCTCCATGAACGACGTTGTCGTTGCGCGCGGGAGGTCGACGGGGCGGCCGCCGGCGACGGGGGCGACTAGCAGCGGCGGTCGCGGGCGTGGGCGCGGGAGTTGGGAGGATTTTTCCCTCCCGCGCGAGGATAACCGCCAAATGAGGGTTGGGGTAGGTTTTGCTTCTCAACCCTTACTTTTGAGAATTGGGAGAGGGTTTGAAGGTTGGACCTTTAAAAAAAAATTGAGGGTTTGAGGGTTAAGGGGTTCTAGTCTACGGTTTTTTTTCGACGAAAACTGTAAAAAAGCAGTTATTTTTAGGGGTTTGAGGGTTTGAGGGCTCTACTAGTAATGCTCTTAGTGCATATAAATGGTTTTAAACCTGCACCTTAAACCTAGCTTTTTTGTCCACTTTGGTCCAGAACGGCACATGTATGTGAAAATTGCTATTGGGGTCACGAACAAGGCCTTCACCCTCCTTACGGATGTAAATCGGGTCCAGTTTAATCTTGCTTAAGCTCATTATGGTCTAACAGTTCAATAAAAAAATTCCGGGGAATGAACAATCAAGCTAGCTAAAACTAACTAAACAGGACTTGCTGGCGTAGTTTATTTGACATTTACACCCCTAACCCTCCTCCCTCTTTTTGGTCCACAAGTGTAAGTTTTTTGCATGGCTTTTCATCAAGGACAGTTGTAGACTGCCGACTGACTGCAAAGGCAGGGATGACCAAACAACGGTCTATGCCAGCTTTGCAAGAGGGAGTCGGAGTCCACGATTCGTTGGCGCCACCTGCACAAACTTCAAGAGTACGATATGGAAGGATCCCCCCTCCAAAGTGTGCCTGGCTTATCAACAAAAAACCGGGTATGGATGACGAACCGACTTGTAGAAAGAGGTTGGCCGAATTGTGGTCTTTGCCCCCTCTGCAATGATGCCCCGAAGACGATGGTCCATATGCTTTTCAAATGTTGATTCTCTCTCGTGCGACACGCAACTTACGCACGTCTTCGTCCCTGATCTCGGCGCATCCTTGCTGGTTTTTCGGCCAGGATTCCTGCTCCGGCGAGGGGAGAGGCTAGTCCTCGGCAATGTTGTGGGTTGGACGGTGGACGCCTGTGGATGGGGTGATGATGGTGGTTTTGTTCCAGGTCAACTAGTGTACCCCCATGTCATATAGCTAGAGTTGCGTCGGATATGAGTGTGGCTCGTCATGTCGCGGGGTTCGAGGTGAGTAATGGCGACGGGCGGGTGGATCAGAGGTTACTTAAACCCACCCACTATTCGGTTCCCCACTCGTCTGTGTTGTCATTCCCCTCCACCACAAAAAACCTAGATTCGGCTCCCACCATGCCTGAGGGAGGCGATGACAACAAGGGAGCAGCAGATGTGGGCGTTGGCCGACGATGATGCAGTGAGGATGGAGAGGCTGTAGGAGATGGACAGGTGGTTCCCGACCAAGCAAGCACTGAACAAGGTGGCGTGAGAGGTGAGGGGGAGGATGGACGACGAGGAGGTGTTGAGATGCTTCCCCAACTATGACACACAGCCGGCCATGGGCGTTCTCTTGTGGGCTATGTTGGAGGCAGAATCACCAATTCCAGAGCAGAGATTCAAGTGGAGGGTGTTTAGATCCCTCCGATACAGGCAGGATCCGCCTCCCGTGGTGGCAAGAGAGGTGGGGATGGGCCTGCCGGCACCAGGATCGAGGCCGGCACCGATCGAGGCCAGCGCCGACCGAGATCGTGGACGACGAGGTCGAACCACAACGCGGAGGAGAAAGGGGGATGGTGACGGCGCCGCTCCGCCCTCTTCTTGCGCCGCTCGCGCATGCCGCTAGCCCTCTCCCGCACCCAATAGGTATCTTGATGACCCACAAGTATAGGGGATCAATCGTAGTCCTTTCGATAAGTATGAGTGTCGAATCCAACGAGGAGCGGAAGGAAATGACAAGCGGTTTTCAGCAAGGTAGTTTCTGCAAGCACTGAAATTTGTAACAAGCAAGTAACGTTAACAGTAAATAATGTGCAGCAAGAAAGCTCAATCCTTTTTGTAGCAAAGGACAGGCTGGAACGTTTTATTATAATAAGCAAAGCATTCTTGAGGGCACACGGGAATTTCATCTAGTCACTTTCATCATGTTGGTTTGATTTGCGTTCGCTACTTTGATAATTTGATATGTGGGTGGACCAGTGCTTGGGTGATGTTCTTACTTGAACAAACCTCCCACTTATGATTAACCCCCTCGAAAGCATCTGCAACTATGAAATAATAATTAAGATAACAATCTAACCATAGCATTAAACATATGGATCCAAATCAGTCCCTTATGGAATAGCGCATAAACTAGGGTTTGAGCTTCTGTCACTCTAGCAACCCATCATCTAATAACTACTCAACAATGCATTCCCTTAGGCCCAAAGATGGTGAAGTGTCATGTAGTCAACATTCACATAACACCAGTAAGGGAATCACAACATACATACCATCAAAATATCAAACACATATCAAATTCACATGATTTCTTGCAACATGACTTCTCCCGTGGCCTCAAGAAAAAAGGCAACTACTCACAAATAATATTCATGCTCAAGATCAGAGGGATATTAAATAGCATAATAGATCTGAACATATAATCTTCCACCAAATAAACCATCTAGCATCAACTACGAGATGTAATCAACACTATTAGTCACCCACAGGTACCAATCTGAGGTTCGAGTACAAAGATTGAACATAAGAGATGAACTAGGGTTTTGAGATGAGATGGTGCTATTGAAGATGTTGATGAAGATTGGCATCCCAAAGATCAGAGGGTTGTTGGTGATGACGATGGCTTCAATTTCCCCCTCCAGGAGGGAAGTTCCCCCGACAGAATCGCTCCGCCGAAGGGCAAAAGTGCTCCTGCCCAAGTTCCGCCTTGAGACGGCGGCGCTCCATACCGAAAGTCCTCTCCTTATTTTTTTTCTAGGTCAAAAGACCTTATATACCAGAAGATGGGCACAGGAGGTGGGCCAGGGTGCCCACTACCCACCAGGGCGCGCTTGGAGGGTCTAACGCGTCCTGGTGTCTTCTGGCCACCTGGCTGCCCCCCTCTGGTTGTTCTTCTCTCCAATATTCATTATATATTCCAAAATAATTATGTGTAAATTTTCAGCTCATTTGGAGATGTGCAGAATAAGTATCTCTGACATAGCTTTTTCAGGTCCAGAATTCCAGCTGCTAGGATTCTCCATGGCCAGCCATTTCTTTTTGGCGAATACTTTGATGAGTGCAGCTCCAATTGCCGCGAGTTACATAAATATTGCATGGATTTAGCAGGTCATCATGGTCTGCTAGTCTGCTACAACAAAGATCATTTCCTACACGATCATGGTTCCTTCAGTGTGGATTTCGAGGACTTACATCTCTTCTTCAACTTCAATGAGCTCGAGGCCACTCGTTAGATGCCTGATTTTGTAAGTACTTAACAATCTCTGATCAACTTCTCCATACAAGGCTGTAAATGATAAACAACTAACTATATTTTGTTCTCTCAGGGGATTGAACGCGCAGAGAAGAAAAAGGGAGTGTGTATTTCATAGATCCTGCATTTGCAAATAGCACAACATTATATGGTAAGGATGAATGGGAGTGGGCCATCAACACGGTCACTCGTATCTTCGAAAACACGTCCCATGCAAAATTATTTCTCTGGCCATATCATGAACGGTAAGTCAAATAAACAACCACACATGCACTGATTGTCTTTCAGATTTCAACATAATTCATAAGTTCATGGCTTTCTTAATATGTAGCAATCACTAGATTTTGGGATTCATTGTTCCAAACAAGAACATGGTTTACTACATGGATCCTCTCAGTGAGTCAACAGACGCTCAGGATCTGACACATCTTAAACAATTCATGGATATGTATTCAATTCTATGATGTTGAAATTAATTTGCATTCATATCTGGTTCAATAATTGATGTTGTGAAAATTCATCTCCATTTGTAGTGTGTTCGCATTGTGGAAAACTAAACAAGGGAGCCTGTTCAAGAGGAAACTACCTCTATAGTATGAGATCGTTTCTCCGGTAACACACTAAAATCTGTTATTTTCGGAAAATGTATCCAATAGTCTACAAATACCTTTTCTTACGCTAGACAAATGTTCAAGCTTCTAAATAAAGCTCTTTCTATTTCCATCCAAAGAAAAAAATCATCTAACACCGGTTAGGTTGTTCCTAATAGGACAAATACATGACTAATTATATACAAAAAATTCCAGTGTCCTCAGCAACAAGTAGGGACCAACCTTTATGGATACTATGTTTGCAGACACATGATCTCCATGTGCAAATCTGCTAATAGTTGTGAAGATGCTCACGAATTAGTACCAGTAAGTCTATCTTAATTATGGCACATTCTGATCTTAAAAGTAATGCAGCTCATTTTAGAACCGAGGACCCCTGAACCGCTCCCCGCCGGTGAATTGCTAATGGTTCGAAGATTTATCAGCGACTTCTTACTGAATCACTACATCAATCTCACTAGTGATAATGAAGATTTTAGCATGCCTTCTCGTGAAACATTGAGTAAGAGTTAGCCGCTAAACATATACGCATGGATCCATTGTTTTCCATCTGATGAGGTCTTCATATTTTGATGTAGGGTAGAACCCTAGGGCCCAATCTTTCACAAAATGGAGGGGATCCCGCGAAGAACACGAGGGGGGAAACACGAGGGGAAAGAGAGGAATCACTCAAATAAAAAAGAAACAATCACACATGTGCTAGATCCTCGAAACACAAAGAGATACACGATCCGAATCCAACAAAGGACGATACATAGGTAAATAGTTCATCTCCGTGAGGAGGTCTTGAATCCACAAGGGGATCTTCCCGTGAGGGGTCTTGAATCCAAGGCGGATCTTCTTCGTAGAGGTCGCGGTCTCTCTCATGGAGTAGATCCGTATGGATGAGCAAAGCTCTATCTCTAAATGAGCTAAACCACTGCTAACCCTAAAATGGTGGAGGTGGAGGAGTATATATAGTCTAGGGCCACGAAGGGGTAAGTGAAGGGCGAAACAGGTACATGGGCCTCGGCCCAGAGACTCTGCGCGTAGGCAGGCCAGAAGTTTCGGGCTCCGGAAGTTCCGGGCATGGTCCGGGCTATCCAGAGAGTTGGCGCGTCTGGTCGTCGCCTGGAGTGTCGAGGGACGAAGGTTTCGGGCTGGCCAGAAGGTCCGGGGGCCGGAGGTTCCGGGTTGTGGCCGGTAGGTCCGGACCTGGCAGAAACTCTGCACAAGTCTTGACGCCGGTTGTTCCTTCTCCTTGAGTCCTTGATTCCTGAGAACATGTAGTGTCTTGGCATTAGGTAGCAACCATGTCTCGGAAGAATGGAAAGGGAAAGGACTTAGGAATGAGTTCACCTTATGTCCAATGGCGTATGCTCGAGGTCGAGGTCTCGTCGTAGTGTACATGGGGATGATCATAGGATACTCCGCATCATCTCCCCCCCTCCTTGGGAAAGATCCGACCTCGGATCGTGATCCTCATCACCATGGAAACGGTTGTCGTCGATGGACTTGTAGTTGCACGTAGATGAAGAAATTGTGCAATCCAAGTACTCCAAGGTGTCTCCGGTATGTGGTACATGCAAAATGAGCAAACACAAAGTACACTTGGAAATACAATGGTTAGCGCACACAAAGTGTCCATCAAGTAAGTATGAGTCCGTTCGGCAAGATTGTTCGTGAGAAAGTGCATGAAGCTTATCAAGATGATATAGAGTGAGATGCAAAGCGTTCATGGGAGTAAAAGCATTCATTATGCACACAAATGTGTTGTGAATATGATGAATGCAACCATGGTGCAAAATGATGTCATAGTGAGACGGTTTATCAATAGCATGAATGTGGCAATGGATGCTCAATATGAATAGGTTATCATGCAATTGATGGTAGGCAATATGATCATGATGTATGAATATGCCATCAAGGTAAATCACAACAAATTTGCTAAGGAAGTGCACAAGCTCATATATCATGGATGACATAGGGATATAAGAAGCAACAAGGTAATCATAATGTGAGTCAATCCATGCATAAGATGCAAATTTGTTATGTGTTGTGTTGTACCAAAGCTCGATGTCATGGTACAAGTAGTGGTCCGGTGGGGCTTCCAAAGTAGGGGCATCCACTAAGTGCGAGCACTCCTCAATTTGAAGGTCCAAAGAGTCCATCTCCAATGTTGCTCCTCCGTTCGCGAGATGTATCATGTAGACAACAAGAAGGAAACAACAATGAAATAATGACCCATCCAATATGCATATTTGAAGATGGCTCAAAGGGAATGAGTTCAGCTTTATGAGGACGTCGAAAATGTTGGTGTTGCGCATCAGGTATGCCTTCACATACCCAATATGTCTCGTGATGGAAATGCCTTGAGAATCCTTCAAGATGAAAGAACATGACAAACACTCAGAAAAACAAATGAGGTTAGTGGAAATGCAAAACCTATCATTCGAGTGGTGAGATACCCAACAAGTGTTTTCATCATTCTTGTCATAAAAAAGGATAAGGTGTGGTATGGTATGAAAGCATATGATGCAACTACTGTTGGAAATATGCCCTAGGGCAATAATAAAATGGTTATTATTATATTTCTTTGTTCATGATAATTGTCTATTGTTCATGCTATAATTGTGTTATCCAGAAATTGTAATACATGTGTGAATACATAGACCACAACACGTCCCTAGTGAGCCTCTAGTTGACTAGCTCGTTGATCAAAATATAGTCATGGTTTCCTGACTATGGACATTGGATGTCATTGATAACGGGATCACATCATTAGGAGAATGATGTGATGGACAAGACCCAATCCTAAGCATAGCTCAAAGATCGTGTAGTTCGTTTGCTATAGCTTTTTCCGAATGTCAAGTATCATTTCCTTAGACCATCAGATTGTGCAACTCCCGGATACCGTAGGAGTGCTTTGGGTGTGCCAAACGTCACAATGTAACTGGGTGACTATAAAGGTACACTACAGGTATCTCCAAAAGTGTCTGTTGGGTTGGCACGAATCGAGACTGGGATTTGTCACTCCGTATGACGGAGAGGTATCTCTGGGCCCACTTGGTAATGCATCATCATAATGATCTCAATATGACCAAGTGGTTGATCACGGGATCATGCATTACGGTACGAGTAAAGTGACTTGCCGGTAACGAGATTGAACGAGGTATTGCGATACCGACGATCGAGTCTCGGGCATGTAATGTACCGATTGACAAAGGGAATTGTATACGGGATTGATTCAATCCTCGACATCGTGGTTCATCCGATGAGATCCTCAAGGAGCATGTGGGAGCCAACATGGGTATCCAGATCCCGTTGTTGGTTATTGACCGGAGAGTCGTCTTGGTCATGTCTGCGTGTCTCCCGAACCCGTAGGGTCTACACACTTAAGGTTCGGTGATGCTAGGGTTGTTGAGATATTATCATACGGTAACCCTAAAGTTGTTCGGAGTCCCGGATGAGATCCCGGACGTCACGGGGATTTTAGGAATGGTCCGGAGGTGAAGATTTATATATAGGAAGTCAAGTTTCGGCCATCGGGAAGGTTTCGGTGGTAATCAGTATTGTACCGGGACCACCGGAAGGGTCCCGGGGGTCCACCGGGTGGGGCCACCTATCCTGGAGGGCCCCATGGGCTGAAGTGGGAGGGGAACCAGCCCCTCGTGGGCTGGTGCGCCCCCATGGGCCTCCCCTGCGCCTAGGGTTGGAAACCCTAGGAGGGGTGGCGCCCCACTTGGCTTGGGGGGCACTCCACCCCCCTTGGCCACCGCCCCCCTTGCAGATTTAATCTCCTAGGGCCGGAGCCCCCCTAGGGGTCCTATATATAGTGGGGGGGGAGGGCAGCCGCACCCTAGCCCTTGGCCTCTCCCTCTCCCTCCCGTGACACTCCTCCCTCTCCTTGAGCTTGGCGAAGCCCTGCCGAGATCACCGTTGCTTCCACCACCACGCCGTCGTGCTGCTGGATCTTCATCAACCTCTCCTTCCCCCTTGCTGGATCAAGTTGGAGGAGACGTCTTCCCAACCGTATGTGTGTTGAACGCGGAGGTGCCGTCCGTTCGGCGCTAGGTCATCGGTGATTTGGATTACGACGAGGACGACTCCATCAACCCCGTTCTCTTGAACGCTTCCGCGCGCGATCTACAAGGGTATGTAGATGCACTCCTCTCTCCCTCGTTGCTAGATGACTCCATAGATTGATCTTGGTGATGCGTAGAAAATTTTAAAATTCTGCTACGTTCCCCAACAGTGGCATCATGAGCTAGGTCTATGCGTAGTTTCTATGCACGAGTAGAACACAAAGCAGTTGTGGGCGTGGATATTGTCAATTTGCTTGCCGTTACTAGTCTTATCTTGATTCGGCGGCATCGTGGGATGAAGCGGCCCGGACCGACCTTACACGTACGCTTACGTGAGATTGGTTCCACTGATTGACATGCACTAGTTGCATAAGGTGGCTAGCGGGTGTCTGTCTCTCCCACTTTAGTCGGATCGGATTCGATGAAAAGGGTCCTTATGAAGGGTAAATAGAAATTGGCATATCACGTTGTGGTTTTGGCGTAGGTAAGAAACGTTCTTGCTAGAAACCTATAGCAGCCACGTAAAAACTTGCAACAACAATTAGAGGACGTCTAACTTGTTTTCGCAGCATGTGCCGTGTGATGTGATATGGCCAAAAGGATGTGATGAATGATATATGCGATGTATGAGATTGATCATGTTCTTGTAATAGGAATCACGACTTGCATGTCGATGAGTATGACAACCGGCAGGAGCCATAGGAGTTGTCTTTATTTATGACTTGCGTGTCAACATAAACGTCATGTAATTACTTTACTTTATTGCTAAAGCGTTAGCCATAGTAGTAGAAGTAATAGATGACGAGACAACTTCAAGAAGACATGATGATGGAGATCATGGTGTCATGCCGGTGACAACGATGATCATGGAGCCCCGAAGATGGAGATCAAAAGGAGCAAATGATAATGGCCATATCATGTCACTATTTGATTGCATGTGATGTTTATCATGTTTTGCATCTTATTTTCTTAGAACGACGGTAGCTTAAATAAGATGATCCCTCGTAATAATTTCAAGAAAGTGTTCCCCCTAACTGTGCACCGTTGCGAAGGTTCGTTGTTTCAAAGCACCACGTGATGATTGGGTGTGATAGATTCTAACGTTCGAATACAACGGGTGTAAGCCAGATTTACACACGCAATACACTTAGGTTGACTTGACGAGCCTAGCATGTACAGACATGGCCTCGGAACACGGAAGACCGAAAGGTCGAGCATGAGTCGTATAGAAGATACGATCAACATGAAGATGTTCACCGATGTTGACTAGTCCGTCTCACGTGATGATCGGACACGGCCTAGTTGACTCGGATCATGTTTCACTTAGATGACTAGAGGGATGTCTATCTGAGTGGGAGTTCATTGAATAATTTGATTAGATGAACTTAATTATCATGAACTTAGTCTAAAATCTTTACACTATGTCTTGTAGATCAAATGGCCCACGCTAATGTTGCCCTCAACTTCAACGCGTTCCTAGAGAAAACCAAGCTGAAAGATGATGGCAGCAACTATACGGACTGGGTCCGGAACCTGAGGATCATCCTCATAGCTGCCAAGAAAGATTATGTCCTAGAAGCACCGCTAGGTGACGCACCCATCCCAGAGAACCAAGACGTTATGAACGCTTGGCAGTCACGTGCTGATGATTACTCCCTCGTTCAGTGCGGCATGCTTTACAGCTTAGAACCGGGGCTCCAAAAGCGTTTTGAGAGACACGGAGCATATGAGATGTTCGAAGAGCTGAAAATGGTTTTCCAAGCTCATGCCCGGGTCGAGAGATATGAAGTCTCTGACAAGTTCTTCAGTTGTAAGATGGAGGAAAATAGTTCTGTCAGTGAGCACATACTCAAAATGTCTGGGTTGCATAACCGCTTGACTCAGCTGGGAGTTAATCTCCCGGATGACGCGGTCATTGACAGAATCCTTCAGTCGCTTCCACCGAGCTACAAGAGCTTTGTGATGAACTTCAATATGCAGGGGATGGAAAAGACCATTCCTGAGGTATATTCAATGCTGAAATCAGCGGAGGTGGAAATCAAAAAGGAACATCAAGTGTTGATGGTGAATAAAACCACTAAGTTCAAGAAAGGCAAGGGTAAAAAGAACTTCAAGAAGGACGGCAAGGGAGTTGCCGCGCCCGGTAAGCAAGCTGCCGGGAAGAAGTCAAAGAATGGACCCAAGCCTGAGACTGAGTGTTTTTATTGCAAGGGAAGTGGTCACTGGAAGCGGAACTGCCCCAAATACTTAGCGGACAAGAAGGCCGGCAACACTAAAGGTATATGTGATATACATGTAATTGATGTGTACCTTACCAGTACTCGTAGTAGCTCCTGGGTATTTGATACCGGTGCGGTTGCTCACATTTGTAACTCAAAGCAGGAGCTGCGGAATAAGCGGAGACTGGCGAAGGACGAGGTGACGATGCGCGTCGGGAATGGTTCCAAGGTCGATGTGATCGCCGTCGGCACGCTGCCTCTACATTTACCTACGGGATTAGTTTTAAACCTCAATAATTGTTATTTAGTGCCAGCTTTGAGCATGAACATTGTATCAGGATCTCGTTTAATTCGAGATGGCTACTCATTTAAATCCGAGAATAATGGTTGTTCTATTTATATGAGAGATATGTTTTATGGTCATGCTCCGCTGGTGAATGGTTTATTCTTAATGAATCTCGAGCGTAATGTTACACATATTCATAGTGTGAATACCAAAAGATGTAAGGTTGATAATGATAGTCCCACATACTTGTGGCACTGCCGCCTTGGTCACATAGGTGTCAAACGCATGAAGAAGCTCCATGCAGATGGACTTTTGGAGTCTCTTGATTACGAATCATTTGACACGTGCGAACCATGCCTCATGGGTAAAATGACCAAGACTCCGTTCTCAGGAACAATGGAGCGAGCAACCAACTTATTGGAAATCATACATACTGATGTGTGCGGTCCAATGAGTGTTGAGGCTCGCGGTGGCTATCGTTATGTTCTCACCCTCACTGATGACTTGAGTAGATATGGGTATGTCTACTTAATGAAACACAAGTCTGAGACCTTTGAAAAGTTCAAGGAATTTCAGAGTGAGGTTGAGAATCAACGTGACAGAAAATCAAGTTCTTGCGATCAGATCGTGGGGGAGAATACTTGAGTCACGAATTTGGCACACACTTAAGGAAATGTGGAATAGTTTCACAACTCACGCCGCCTGGAACACCTCAGCGTAATGGTGTGTCCGAACGTCGTAATCGCACTCTATTGGATATGGTGCGATCTATGATGTCTCTTACCGATTTACCGCTGTCATTTTGGGGCTATGCTTTAGAGACTGCCGCATTCACTTTAAATAGGGCTCCGTCGAAATCCGTTGAGACGACACCGTATGAATTATGGTTTGGGAAGAAACCTAAGCTGTCGTTTCTAAAAGTTTGGGGATGCGATGCTTATGTCAAGAAACTTCAACCTGAAAAGCTCGAACCCAAGTCGGAAAAATGCGTCTTCATAGGATACCCTAAAGAAACTATTGGGTATACCTTCTACCTCAGATCCGAAGGCAAGATCTTTGTTGCCAAGAATGGATCCTTTCTAGAGAAAGAGTTTCTCTCGAAAGAAATAAGTGGGAGGAAAGTAGAACTCGATGAAGTATTACCTCTTGAACCGGTAAGTGGCGCAGCTCAAGAAAATGTTCCTGAGGTGCCTGCACCGACTAGAGAGGAAGTTAATGATGATGATCATGAAACTTCAGATCAAGTTGCTACTGAACTTCGTAGGTCCACAAGGACACGTTCCGCACCAGAGTGGTACGGCAACCCTGTCTTGGAAATCATGTTGTTAGACAACGGTGAACCTTCGAACTATGAAGAAGCGATGGCGGGCCCAGATTCCGACAAATGGCTGGAAGCCATGAAATCCGAGATAGGATCCATGTATGAAAACGAAGTATGGACTTTGACTGACTTGCCCGATGATCGGCGAGCCATAGAAAATAAATGGATCTTTAAGAAGAAGACAGACGCGGATGGTAATGTAACCATCTATAAAGCTCGGCTTGTCGCTAAGGGTTATCGACAAGTTCAAGGGGTTGACTACGATGAGACTTTCTCACCCGTAGCGAAGCTGAAGTCCGTCCGAATCATGTTAGCAATTGCCGCATTCTATGATTATGAGATATGGCAAATGGACGTCAAAACGGCATTCCTTAATGGTTTCCTTAAGGAAGAATTGTATATGATGCAGCCGGAAGGTTTTGTCGATCCTAAGAATGCTGACAAGGTGTGCAAGCTCCAACGCTCGATTTATGGGCTGGTGCAAGCATCTCGGAGTTGGAACATTCGTTTTGATGAGATGATCAAAGCGTTTGGGTTTACGCAGACTTATGGAGAAGCCTGCATTTACAAGAAAGTGAGTGGGAGCTCTGTAGCATTTCTCATATTGTATGTGGATGACATACTGTTGATGGGAAATGATATAGAATTCTTGGAAAGCATAAAGGCCTACTTGAACAAGTGTTTTTCAATGAAGGATCTTGGAGAAGCTGCTTATATATTAGGCATCAAGATCTATAGAGATAGATCGAGACGCCTCATTGGTCTTTCACAGAGTACGTACCTTGACAAGATATTGAAGAAGTTCAAAATGGATCAGTCAAAGAAGGGGTTCTTGCCTGTATTGCAAGGTACGAGATTGAGCACGGCTCAATGCCCGACCACGGCAGAAGATAGAGAAAAGATGAGTGTCGTCCCCTATGCCTCGGCCATAGGGTCTATCATGTATGCTATGCTGTGTACCAGACCTGATGTAAACCTTGCCGTAAGTTTGGTAGGAAGGTACCAAAGTAATCCCGGCATGGAACACTGGACAGCGGTCAAGAATATCCTGAAGTACCTGAAGAGGACTAAGGATATGTTTCTCGTTTATGGAGGTGACGAAGAGCTCGTCGTAAAGGGTTACGTCGATGCTAGCTTCGACACAGATCTGGATGACTCTAAGTCACAAACCGGATACGTGTATATTTTGAATGGTGGGGCAGTAAGCTGGTGCAGTTGCAAGCAAAGCGTTGTGGCGGGATCTACATGTGAAGCGGAGTACATGGCAGCCTCGGAGGCAGCACAAGAGGCAATCTGGGTGAAGGAGTTCATTACCGACCTAGGAGTCATACCCAATGCGTCGGGCCCGATGACTCTCTTCTGTGACAACACTGGAGCTATTGCCCTTGCCAAGGAGCCCAGGTTTCACAGGAAGACCAGGCATATCAAGCGTCGCTTCAACTCCATTCGTGAAAGTGTTCAAAATGGAGACATAGATATTTGTAAAGTACATACGGACCTGAATGTGGCAGATCCGTTGACTAAACCTCTCCCTAGAGCAAAACATGATCAACACCAGAACTGCATGGGTGTTCGATTCATCACAATGTAACTAGACTATTGACTCTAGTGCAAGTGGGAGACTGTTGGAAATATGCCCTAGAGGCAATAATAAAATGGTTATTATTATATTTCTTTGTTCATGATAATTGTCTATTGTTCATGCTATAATTGTGTTATCCGGAAATCGTAATACATGTGTGAATACATAGACCACAACACGTCCCTAGTGAGCCTCTAGTTGACTAGCTCGTTGATCAAAAGATAGTCATGGTTTCCTGACTATGGACATTGGATGTCATTGATAACGGGATCACATCATTAGGAGAATGATGTGATGGACAAGACCCAATCCTAAGCATAGCTCAAAGATCGTGTAGTTCGTTTGCTATAGCTTTTCCGAATGTCAAGTATCATTTCCTTAGACCATGAGATTGTGCAACTCCCGGATACCGTAGGAGTGCTTTGGGTGTGCCAAACGTCACAACGTAACTGGGTGACTATAAAGGTACACTACAGGTATCTCCGAAAGTGTCTGTTGGGTTGGCACGAATCGAGACTGGGATTTGTCACTCCGTATGACGGAGAGGTATCTCTGGGCCCACTCGGTAATGCATCATCATAATGAGCTCAATGTGACCAAGTGGTTGATCACGGGATCATGCATTACGGTACGAGTAAAGTGACTTGCCGGTAATGAGATTGAACGAGGTATTGGGAAACCGACGATCGAGTCTCGGGCAAGTAACGTATCGATTGACAAAGGGAATTGTATACGGGATTGATTGAATCCTCGACATCGTGGTTCATCCGATGAGATCATTGAGGAGCATGTGTGAGCCAACATGGGTATCCAGATCCCGCTGTTGGTTATTGACCGGAGAGTCGTCTCGGTCATGTCTGCGTGTCTCCTGAACCCGTAGGGTCTACACACTTAAGGTTCGGTGACGCTAGGGTTGTTGAGATATTAGCATACGGTAACCCGAAAGTTGTTCGGAGTCCCGGATGAGATCCCGGATGTCACGAGGAGTTTCGGAATGGTCCGGAGGTGAAGATTTATATATAGGAAGTCAAGTTTCGGCCATCGGGAAGGTTTCGGGGGTAATCAGTATTGTACCGGGACCACCAGAAGGGTCCTGGGGGTCCACCGGGTGGGGCCACCTATCCCGGAGGGCCCCATGGGCTGAAGTGGGAGGGGAACCAGCCCCTAGTGGGCTGGTGCGCCCCCCATGGGCCTCCCCTGTGCCTAGGGTTGGAAACCCTAGGGGTGGGGGCGCCCCACTTGGCATGGGGGGCACTCCACCCACCTTGGCCGCCGCCCCCCCTTGGAGATTCAATCTCCTAGGGCCCCCCCTACGGGTCCTATATATAGTGGGGGGAGGGAGGGCAGCCGTACCCTAGCCCCTGGCCTCTCCCTCTCCCTCCCGTGACACTCCTCCCTCTCCCTGAGCTTGGCCAAGCCCTGCCGAGATCACCGTTGCTTCCACCATCACGCCGTCATGCTGCTGGATCTTAATCAACCTCTCCTTCCCCCTTGCTAGATCAAGTTGGAGGAGACGTCTTCCCAACCGTACGTGTGTTGAACACGGAGGTGCCGTCTGTTCGGCACTAGGTCATCGGTGATTTGGATCACAACAAGTACGACTCCATCAACCCCGTTCTCTTGAACGCTTTCGTGCGCGATCTACAAGGGTATGTAGATGCACTCCTCTCTCCCTCGTTGCTAGATGACTCCATAGATTGATCTTGTTGATGCGTAGAAAATTTTAAAATTGTGCTACGTTCCCCAACAACTACAACCAAAGACATTAGTCTCAAGTTAACAAGCATGCATCACAAGTAATATGTCCAAGTCTCCACGGTCAATAAGCATAGCAAGTTGGCACTCAATGAGAGATGGCACTAATGGAGACAAGAGACAATGATCAAGATAAGTCATGTGAGAGGCAAGAGCATATATGTCATCAACCCAAGAAAGCGAGTAAGAATGGAACATGGGCGATGCGACAAAGCAAGCAATCCTAGTGATCAAGTCGAGCAAGCTAGTAGTGTGAAGATGCAACGTACTAGAAGGAATCATGTCAAGCATGTCATGTGTGCAAATGGTGGGCATGCATAATGCACAAGACATATCACAAGCATGAAGGCAAGATATGAGCAAAATATCATCAATGTATTGGCGAGAGGCCATATGTAAATAGCAATGGGACATCATGACTCGCCCAACACAATAAGCAACAATAGCATGATGCACATGGTAAACATGGCAATAGCAACAAGGATCTCCACCAAGCATGGAAATACACATAGGAGTAGCATAATGGTGAATCATGGGTAGATGCAAGCAAGGGTCACAATTGCATGGCAAAATCATAGAAAGAGGTGTATCATGCAAAGTGAACACGCTAAAATGGGCATAAAGTAACAAGTGATATATAGCCCATAGCCATGTGAGAGTCGAGTAAAAGAGATGCGGGTAGTCGTTGCACGAAGAGAACGGTGGGAAGGACAATCCACGGGATCCCAAATCATCGTTTCTCTCAAGAGCTCGTTTCGTCAACTCATGGGATTGTGAGGTGGACGAGTGTTCATAAGTACCTACACAAAACAAAGCTAAAGGGAAAATTGTGTGTGCATGGTATATCTACACATCATCCATTATGATACGCACGTGCTTGTGTTTGTTAGCAAAAAATATCCAATGCTCAAATAAATGAGATGCATGATATAGAAACATGTCATCCATCATGATAGGTTTGTTATTATGTAGAGCATAATGGAGACTCAGATTGTGTAATGCATCATGAGAAATATGTAGAGCATTGTTATTCATGGAATGCATATGGTGCAAGAAATTGTGGAAATCATGCAAAGTATGGAATGCATCAAAATATCTTAATATGTATGAGGAAACTATGGGGGTCTCCTCATGATCATTAGTGGAAACATCACATGGAGAATATGACAACATCCAAAACAATGCATATTTGGAACATTGTGATCATGGCATGGCATAGTATATGAATTGCGCAAATCATGTAAAGGAAGCATGACAATATCATCACATGAAAAACAAAAGCCAATGACCACCATATCGTCATCTATGCCATAAGTGCAAATGGGATTTATTTTAATGGGGCATGCATAGCTACTATGTTGAGATTGAAATGATGCAATACGGATGCTCTCACTCATAGCTATCTGATCACGGGTTCCGGAAAACCCCTTAAGGTTCGAACACTAGGGTACGCGTGAAGATCTCCCCCCCTACCGATCCACGTCCTAACTCAGCTAAGATCTTACGAACTAACTTGACGAACTCGCAACGCAAAAGACACAAGATTTATAGTGGTTTGGGCCACCGTTGTGGTGTAATACCCTACTCCAGTGTGATGGTGGTAGATTGCCTCTTGGGCTGAGGATGAACAGTACAAGGGGGAGAACAACCTCCTGAGGTTGAGGTGTTCTTGTGTGATAACCCACAAGTATAGGGGATCACAATAGTTTTCGAGGGTAGAGTATTCAACACAAATTTATTGATTCGACATAAGGGGAGCCAAAGAATATTCTCAAGTATTAGCAGCTAAGTTGTCAATTCAACCACACCTGGAAACTTAATATCTGCAGCGAAGTGTTTAGTAGCAAAGTAATATGATAGTATTGGTGACGATAGCAAAAGTAACGGTAGCAAAAGTAATGTTTTTGGTTTTTTGTAGTGATGATAGCAATAGCAACGGAAAAGTAAATAAGCGAAGAACAATATATGGAAAGCTCGTAGGCAATGGATCGGTGATAGAGAATTATGCCGAATGCGGTTCATCATGTAACAGTCATAACCTAGGGTGACACAGAACTAGCTCCAATTCATCAATGTAATGTAGGCATGTATTCCGAATATAGTCATACGTGCTTATGGAAAAGAACTTGCATGACATCTTTTGTCCTACCCTCCCATGGCAGTGGGGTCCTAGCGAAAACTAAGGGATATTAAGTCCTCCTTTCAATAGAGTACCGGACCAAAGCATTAACACATAGTGAATACATGAACTCCTCAAACTACGGTCATCACCGGTAAGTATCCCGATTATTGTCACTTCGGGGTTAACGGATCATAACACATAATAGGTGACTATAGACTTGAAAGATAGGATCAAGAACTCTCATATATTAAAGAAAACATAATAGGTTCATATCTGAAATCATGGCACTCGGGCCCTAGTGACAAGCATTAATCATAGCAAAGTCATAGCAACATCAATCTCAGAACATAGTGAATCCTAGGGATCAAACCCTAACAAAACTAACTCGATTACATGATAAATCTCATCCAACCCATCACCGTCCAGCAAGCCTACGATGGAATTACTCACGCACGGCGGTGAGCATCATGAAATTGGTGATGGAGGATGGTTAATGATGACGATGGCGATGGATTCCCCTCTCCAGGGCCCCGAACGGACTCCAGATCGGCCCCCCTGAGAGGTTTTAGGGCTTGGCGGCGGCTCCGTATGTAAAACTCGATGAATCCTTCTCTCTGATTTTTTTCTCCCCGAAAGCAAGTATATAGAGTTGGAGTTGAGGTCGGAGGAGCTCCAGGGGGCCGACGAGGTAGGGGGGCGCGCCCTAGGGGGGCAGGCGCGCCCCCACCCTCGTGGCTAGGGTGTGGGCCCCCTGGTCTTCATCTTTTGCAAGGATTTTTATTATTTCGAAATAGACGTTCCGTGAAGTTTCCGGTCATTCCGAGAACTTTTGTTTCTGCACATAAATAACACCATGGTAATTCTGCTGAAAACAAAGAGAACTTTTGTCTCTTTCTTTACCATGTTTCCTAGCAACAAAGTCTTTCTTATCATAACATTGATTCTTTGATTGTGGGTTATCAAGATCAACAGCAGGTTCAATTTCTATATCATTATCATTACTAGGTTGAGCATCATCATGAACATTATCATTAACATTATCACTAGTTTCAGGTTCATTACCAGATTGTGTTTCAGCATCAGAAATAGAAATATCATTTGGATTCTTAGGTGTTTCAGCAATAGGTTCACTAGAAGCATGCAAAGTCCTATCATTTTTCTTTTTCTTCCTTTTAGAAGGACTAGGTGCATCTATATTATTTCTCTGAGAATCTTGCTCAATTCTCTTAGGGTGGCCTTCAGGATACAGAGGTTCCTGAGTCATTATACCAGTTCTAGTAGCCACTCTAACAGCATAATCATTATTCTTACTATTCAATTCATTGAGCAAATCATTTTGAGCCTTAAGTACTTGTTCTACTTGAGTGGTCACCATAGAAGCATGTTTACTAATAAGTTTAAGTTCACCTTTGACATTAGCCATATAATCACCCAAGTGTTCAAGCATATTTGAATTGTATTTCAATTGTCTACCAAAATAAGCATTAAAATCTTCTTGCTTAACCATAAATTTATCAAACTCATCTAAGCATGGGCTAGCAAACTTAGTAAATGGGATTTCAGCTTTATCATATCTATAGAGAGAATTTACCTTTACTACCCGTGTCGGGTTATCAAGACCATGTATTTCTTCAATAGGTAATGGATTAAGATCATATGTTTCTTCAATAGGCGGTAAATTAAGACCATGTATTTCTTCAATAGGAGGTAAATTCTTAACATCTTCAGCTTTAATACCTTTTTCTTTCATAGATTTCTTTGCCTCTTGCATATCTTTAGGACTGAGAAATAGAACACCTCTTTTCTTCAGAGTTGGTTTAGGAATAGGTTTAGGAAGTGTCCAACTATTTTCATTTGTCAACATATTATTCAATAGAATTTCAGCTTCATCCGGCGTTCTTTCCCTGAAAACAGAACCAGCACAACTGTCCAGGTAATCTCTGGAAGCATCAGTTAGTCCATTATAAAAGATATCAAGTATTTCATTTCTCTTAAGATGATGATTAGGAAAAGCATTAAGTAACTTGAGAAGCCTCCCCCAAGCTTGTGGGAGACTCTCTTCTTCAATTTGCACAAAATTATATATATCCCTAAAAGCAGCTTGTTTCTTATGAGCAGGGAAATATTTAGCAGAGAAGTAATAAATCATATCCTGGGGACTACGCACACAACCAGGATCAAGAGAATTAAACTATATCTTAGCATCACCCTTTAATGAGAATGGAAATATTTTAAGGATATAAAGGTAGCGAGATTTCTCATCATTAGTGAACAAGGTGGCTATATCATTTAATTTAGTAAGATGTGCCACAACAGTTTCAGATTCATAGCCATAAAAAGGATCAGATTCAACCAAAGTAATTATACCAGGATCAACAGAGAATTCATAATCCTTATCAGTAACACAGATAGGTGAAGTAGCAAAAGTAGGGTCAGGTTTCATTCTAGCATTAAGAGATTGCTGCTTCCATTTAGCTAATAACCTCTTGAGCTCGTATCTATCTTTGCAAGCTAAAATAGCTAGAGCAGCTTCTTTTTCAAAAACATAACCCTCGGGAATAACAAGTGATTCATATTTATTAGGGGAAGAGTCTTCATCATCACTTTCATCAATATTATCAGTTTCAATATTTTCATTCTCTCTAACCCTAGCAAGTTGTTCATCAAGAAATTCACCAAGTGGCATAGTAGTATCAAGCATAGAAGTAGTTTCATCATAAGTATCATGCATAACAGAAGTGGCATCATCAATAACATGCGACATATCAGAACGAATAGCAGAAGCAAGTTTAGGTGTCGCAAGCTTACTCAAAATAGAAGGTGAATCAAGTGTAGAGCTAGATGGCAGTTCCTTACCTCCCCTCGTAGTTGAGGGATAAATCTTGGTTTTTGGAACTCTCAAGTTCTTCATAATGATAAGCAGATATAAATCCCAAGTGACTCAAAGAATAGAGCTATGCTCAACGGCAATGGCGCCAGAAAATAGTCTTGATAACCCACAAGTATAGGGGATCGCAACAGTTTTCGAGGGTAGAGTATGCAACCCAAATTTATTGATTCGACACAAGGGGAGCCAAAGAATATTCTCAAGTATTAGCAGCTGAGTTGTCAATTCAACCACACCTGGAAACCTAATATCTGCAGCAAAGTGTTTAGTAGCAAAGTAATATGATAGTAGTGGTAACGATAGCAAAAGTAACGGTAGCAAAAGTAATTTTTTTGGTATTTTGTAGTGATGATAGCAATAGCAACGGAAAAGTAAATAAGCGAAGAACAATATATGGAAAGTTTGTAGGCAATGGATCGGTGATAGAGAATTATGCCGGATGCGGTTCATCATGTAACAGTCATAACCTAGGGTGACACAGAACTAGCTCCAATTCATCAATGTAATGTAGGCATGCATTCCGAATATAGTCATACGTGCTTATGGAAAAGAACTTGCATGCCATCTTTTGTCCTACCCTCCCGTGGCAGTGGGGTCCTAGCGGAAACTAAGGGATATTAAGGCCTCCTTTTAATAGAGTACCGGACCAAAGCATTAACACATAGTGAATACATGAACTCCTCAAACTACGGTCATCACCGATAAGTATCCCGATTATTGTCACTTCGGGGTTAACGGATCGTAACACATAATAGGTGACTATAGACTTGCAAGATAGGATCAAGAACTCTCATATATTGAAGAAAACATAATAGGTTCAGATCTGAAATTATGGCACTCGGGCCCTAGTGACAAGCATTAAGCATAGCAAAGTCATAGCAACATTAATCTCAGAACATAGTGGATACTAGGGATCAAACCCTAACAAAACTAACTCGATTACATGATAAATCTCATCCAACCCATCACCGTCCAGCAAGCCTATGATGGAATTAATCACGCACGGCGGTGAGCATCATGAAATTGGTGATGGAGGATGGTTGATGATGACGATGGCGACGGATTCCCCTCTCCGGAGCCCCGAACGGACTCCAGATAAGCCCTCCCTAGAGGTTTTAGGGCTTGGCGGCGGCTCCGTATTGTAAAACGCAATGAATCCTTCTCTCGGATATTTTTCTCCCCGAAAGCAAATATATAGAGTTGGAGTTGAGGTCGGAGGAGCTCCAGGGGGTAGGCGCACCTCCCACCCTCGTGGCTAGGGTGTGCCCCCCTGCTCTTCATCTTTTGCAAGGATATTTTATTATTTCCAAATAGACGTTCCGTGAAGTTTTAGGTCATTCCGAGAACTTTTGTTTCTGCACATAAATAACACCATGGTAATTCTACTGAAAACAACGTCAGTCCGGGTTAGTTCCATTCAAATCATGCAAGTTAGAGTCCAAAACAAGGGAAAAAGTGTTTGGAAAAGTAGATACGATGGTGATGTATCATTGTTCTTGGCGAACTTGTGTGTGTTCTGGTCTTTCTCCCTGTGTGCGTCTACCGTTCTCCTCTCCTCCCTAGCTATGGTGGTGGCTAGTCCTATTTATAGAGGCCCTGATCCTCTCCCCAAATATTGAGCGGGAAGGGAGCCAACAATGGCCAATTTGAAAGGGGACAGCTAGTACAGCTTATCCTGACAAAAGCGGTCTTCGCCTGCCAAAGGCTCTGGTGGTGACACCGTCTTGGGCTCCACCTTGATCTTCCTCTTGCCATCCTACTAGTCTTGGTCTCGTTGCACCGATATGGAAACCTTTGCTTGATGCCTCGGTACTCTGCGCCTTCGCTTGCCCGCTTAGCACCAAAGAGAAAACAAGGACGCTGCGCGCGCTGGTGCCCGCCTGGCCTTCCTCGTCATGGCTTACGTCATGAGAACCTCACGAGGTTTGCCTGGCCTTGAACTCTCCGCCCCTCGCGAGCCAGCCTAGTGAGGCCACTCCTGAGGAGGTCTTGTGTCATCCGCCTCACGAGGCTTGGCCCCTTGCGAGGGTCTTGAATGTCTTGTTGATGAAGATGGGCCGTACGGGCCCGCTCGCAGAGCCACGCCATGGGCCGCAGGCAGGCAAGTCTGGGGACCCCCGTTCCCAGAACGCCGACAGTAGCCCCCGGGCCCAAGGCGCGCTTGGGCTTGGCTTCGAGGCGAAGCCTAAGGTCAAGTGTGGAGCGCCGCGAGCCCCAATAGCCTGCGGCCTTGGTCGACGCGTGGCGGTTGATTGGACGTGGGCGTCTCCGCTTCCCCACACTGCCTTGATACCTGCCTGGCTAGACGGCCACCGCGGTCTACACGGTTATTCTTCCATCGCTTGCGCCATTCTCCTCCAATTCCTCTGCTTCCTCCCGGACTCTGCTCCTCTTTCCAATCTGACCCTAGCTCTGCTCGCCCCATCGCCATGGCGCCGATGCAAGCGGATAGGAAGAAGCCTTTGTCTTCCGCTAGTGCGCCCCCGGCCGCCGAGCCCGCAGTTGGCCGATCGCTGGTGCTCAACGATGAGGCCATGGGCAAGGTGCGTCCCATGCTCGCCTCTAGCTTCAATGAGTGGGGAAAGACGGTGGCTTGGCCTGCATCTCGCGATCGCATTGACTGGGCGGCCACTAAGGTCCCCTTCTTCATCGACGCCCTTTGGGATGGTTTGGTCCCTCCTTTCTCCACCTTCCTCAACGCAGTGCTCTCCCATTACCGGATCCACATGCTGCACCTTCATCCCCAATCCGTAACCCTTCTTTCCGTCTTTGCCTTTGTTTGCGAAGACATGGTAGGCATTGCTCCTACCATGGCTTGATGTCTACTGCACAACCTTCTTCTTGTAGACGTTGTTGGGCCTGCAAGTGCACAGGTTTGTAGGACAGTAGAAAATTTCCCTCAAGTGGATGACCTAAGGTTTATCAATCCGTAGGAGGCGTAGGATGAAGATGGTCTCTCTCAAGCAACCCTGCAACCAAATAACAAAGAGTCTCTTGTGTCCCCAACACACCCAATACAATGGTAAATTGTATAGGTGCACTAGTTCGGCGAAGAGATGGTAATACAAGTGCAATAAGGATAGTAGATAATAGTTTTGGTAATCTGAAATAATAAAAACAGCAAGGTAGCAAGTGATAAACGTGAGCGTAAACGGTATTGCAATGTGTTGAAACAAGGCCTAGGGTTCATACTTTCGCTAGTGTAAGTTCCCTCAACAATACTAACATAATTGGATCATAAAACTATCCCGCAACATGCAACAAAGAGTCACTCCAAAGTCACCAATAGAGGAGAACGAACGAAGAGATTATGGTAGGGTACGAAACCACCTCAAAGTTATTCTTTCCAATCAATCCGTTGGGCTATTCCTATAAGTGTCACAAACAGCCCTAGAGTTCATACTAGAATAACACCTTAAGATACGAATCAACCAAAACCATAATGTCACCTAGATACTCCAATGTCACCTCAAGTATCCATGGGCATGATTATACGATATGCATCACACAATCTCAATTCATCTATTCAACCAACACAAAGGACCTCAAAGAGTGCCCCAAAGTTCTACCAGAGAATCACGACAAAAACATGTGCCAACCCCTATGCATAGGTTCCCAATGTCACGAAACCCGCAAGTTGGTCACCAAAACATACATCAAGTGGCACGTGGTATCCCATTGTCACCACAGACATCCACGGCAAGACATACATCAAGTGTTCTCAAGTCTTTAAAGACTCAATCCGATAAGATTACTTCAAAGGGGAAACTCGATTAATTACAAGAGAGAAGAGGGGGGAAGAAACATCATAGGATCCAAATATAATAGCAAAGCTCGCGATACATCAAGATCGTATCATCTCAAGAACACGAGAGAGAGAGAGAGAGAGATCAAACACATAGCTACTGGTACATACCCTCAGCCCCGAGGGAGAACTACTCCCTCCTTGTCATGGAGAGCGCCGGGATGATGAAGATGGCCACCGGTGAGGGTTCCCCCCTCCGGCAGGGTGCCCGAACAGGGTCCCGATAGACTTTTGGTGGCTACGGAGGCTTCTGGCGGCGGAACTCCCGATCTATGTTGCGTTCTGGAAGTTTTAGGGTACATGGATATATATGGGTGCAGGGAGGACGTCGGAGGAGCCACGGGTGCCCCACGAGACAGGGGGCGCGCCCTAGGGGGGGCGCGCCCCCCACCCTCGCGAGCACCTCATGTCTCCCCTGACGTGGGGTCCCCATCAGGTGTGTTTCCTTCCAAAAATAACTACTCCAGTTGATTTCGTTCCGTTTCGACTCCGTCTGATATTCCTTTTCTTCAAAACACTGAAATAGGCATAAAACAACAAATCTGGGCTGGGCCTCCGGTTAATAGGTTAGTCCCAAAAATAATATAAAAGTGGATAATAAAGCCCAATATTGCCCAAAACAGTAGATAATATAGCATGGAGCAATCAAAAATTATAGATACGTTGGAGACGTATCAAGCATCCCCAAGGTTAATTCCTCCTCGTCCTCGAGTAGGTAAATGATAAAAAAGAATTTTTGATGCGGAGTGCTACTTGGCATAATTTCAAAGTAATTCTTCTTAATTGTGGCATGAATATTCAGATCCATAAGATTCAAGACAAAATTTCATATTGACATAAAAATAATAATACTTCAAGCATACTAACTAAGCAATCATGTCTTCTCAAAATAACATGGCCAAAGAAAGTTATCCCTACAAAATCATATAGTCTGGCTATGCTCCATCTTCACCACACAAAATATTTAAATCATGCACAACCCCGATGACAAGCCAAGCAATTGTTTCATACTTTTGATGTTCTCAAACTTTTTCAATCTTCACGCAATACATGAGCGTGAGCCATGGACATAGCACTATAGGTGGAATGGAGTGGTGGTTGTGGAGAAGATAAAAAAGGGAGAAGATAGTCTCACATCGACAAGGCGTATCAACGGGCTATGGAGATGCCCATCAATAGATATCAATGTGAGTGAGTAGGGATTGCCATGCAACGGATGCACTAGAGCTATAAATGTATGAAAGCTCAACAAAAGAAACTAGTGGGTGTGCATCCAACTCGCTTGCTGATGAAGACCTAGGGCATTTTGAGGAAGCCCATCATTGGAATATACAATACAAGTTCTATAATGAAAAATTCCCACTAGTATATGAAAGTGACAACATATGAGACTCTCTATATGAAGAACATGGTGCTAGTTTGAAGCACAATATATGAGACTCGCTATATCGTGGTGCTACTATGAAGCACAAGTGTGGTAAAAGGATAGTAGCATTGCCCCTTTTTATTTTTATTTTTTTATTTTTTATTTGGCCTTTCTTTTTTTATTTCGCCTTTTTTGGGACAATGCTCTATTGAATGATGATCATCACACTTCTATTTATTTACAACTCGATACTAGAACAAGATATGACTCTATATGAATGCCTCCGGCGGTCTACCGGGATGTGCAATGATGCATGAGTGACATGTATGAAAGAATTATGAACGGTGGCTTTGCCACAAATACTATGTCAACTACATGATCATGCTAAGCAATATGACAATGATGAATGTATCATGATGAACTAGATGGTGGAAAGTTGCATGGCAATATATCTCGGAATGGCTATGGAAATGCCATAATAGGTAGGTATGGTGGCTGTTTTGAGGAAGGTATATGGTAGGTGTATGATACCGGCGAAAGGTGCACGGTATTAGAGAGGCTAGCAAAGGTGGAAGGGTGAGAGTGCGTATAATCCATGGACTCAACATTAGTCATAAAGAACTCATATACTTATTGCAAAAATCTAGAAGTTATCAAAGCAAAGTATTACGCGCATGCTCCTAGGGGGATAGATTGGTAGGAAAAGATCATTGCTCATCCCCGACCGCCACTCATAAGGAAGACAATCAATAAACACCTCATGCTCCGACTTCGTTACATAACGGTTCACCATACGTGCATGCTACGGGAATCACAAACTTCAACACAAGTATCTCTCAAATTCACAACTACTCAACTAGCATGACTCTAATATCACCATCTCCATATCTCAAAACAATCATCAAGCATCAAACTTATCATAGTATTCAACACACTCATAAGAGAATTTTATTATTCTTGAATACCTAGCATATTAGGATTTTAAGTAAGTTACCATGCTATTTAAGACTCTCAAAATAATATAAGTGAGGCATGAGAGTTCATCTATTTCTTCAAAATAAAACTACCACCATGCTCTAAAAGGATATAAGTGAAGCACTAGAGCAAATGACAAACTACTCCGAAAGATATAAGTGAAGACCAATGAGTAGTCGAATAATTATGCAACTATGTGAAGACTCTCTCTCATTTAATAATTTCAGATCTTGGTACTCTATTCAAACAGCAAGCAAAGCAAAATAAAATTACATTTAAGAATAGCAAACATTATGTGAAGAAGCAAAAACTTAGGATCAACCGAAACTAACCGATAATTGTTGAAGAAGAAAGGTGGGATGCCAACCGGGGCATCCCCAAGATTAGATGCTTGAGACTTCTTGAAATATTATCTTGGGGTGCCTTGGGCATCCCCAAGCTTGAGCTTTTGTGTCTCCTTAATTCCTCTCATATCAAGGTCTCCCTAAATCTCAAAAGCTTCATCCACACAAAACTCGACAAGGACTCATGAGATAAGTTAGTATAAACCATTGCCAAAACCTTATCATACTCTACTGTAGAAAATCACTAAAATTATTATTCAAAATTTCATACTAAATGCATCTGCATATTTAATAGTCCTATCCTCAAATAGAATCATTAAAGAAGCAAACATACGCAAACAATGCAAACATAACAGCAATCTGCCTAAACAGGATAGTCTGTAAAGAATGCTGCAACATCCATACTTCCCTAGCTCCAAAAATTATTATATAAAATTCCAACTGTAGTAAATTTATCAGAGCTTAATATGCAAAAGGTTTCAACATTTTATCACATTCTGACTTTTCTAGGGAATTATTGCAACAGCGGTAAACTTTGTGTTTTCAAACAGCAACATGTATACTTGTAACATAGGCATAGTGAAGGCTATCAAGGCCACTTTTATTGAAATAAAAGATGAAAAACATTATTATAAATAACAGAAATCAAATTCTAACAAAATAAATTGATGCTCCAAGCAAAACACATATCATGTGGTGAATAAAAATATAGCTCCAAGTAAAGTTACCGATGAACGAAGACGAAGGAGGGGATGCCTTCCGGGGCATCCTCAAGCTTAGGATCTTGGCTATCCTTGAATATTACCTTGGGGTGCCTTGGTAATCCCCAATATTTAGGCTCTTTCCACTCCTTATTCCATAGTCCATCGAATCCTTACCCAAAACTTGATAACTTCACAACACAAAACTTAACAGAAAACTCGTAAGCTCCGTTAGTATAAGAAAATAAATCACCACTTCAAGGTAATGTAATGAACTCATTATTTATTTATATTGGTGTTAAACCTACTGAATTCCAACTTATCTATGGTTTATAAACTATTTTACTTGCCATAAATTCATCAAAATAAGAAAACAACACAACAAAAACAGAATCTGTCAAAAACAGAACAGTCTGTAGTAATCTGGATCAAACGTATACTTATGGAACTCATAAAATTCTCAAATAAATTGCTGGACCTGAGGAATTTATATATTAATCATATTCAAAAAGAATTAACTAAATACCACTCTCCAAATAAAAATGGCAGCAATTCTCGTGAGCATTAAAGTTTCTGTTTTTGACAGCATGATCAACAAGACTTCCCCCAAGTCTTCCCAAAGGTTCTACTTGGCACAAACACTAATTAAAAGCATAAAACCACATATAAACAGAGGCTAGATGAATTATTTATTACTAAACAGGATCAAAAAGTAAGGAACAAAAATAAAATTGGGTTGCCTCCCAACAAGCGCTATTGTTTAACGCCCCTAGCTAGGCATGATGATTTCAATGATGCTCACATAAAGGATAATAATTGAAACATAAATAGAGCATCATGAAGAATATGACTAGCATATTTAAGTCTAAAATACTTCCTATGCATAGGGATTTTGTGAGCAAACAACTTATGGGAACAAGAATCAACTTGCATAGGAAGGTAAAACAAGCATAACTTCAAAATTTTAAGCACATAGAGAGGAAACTTGATATTATGGCAATTACTACAAGCATGTGTTCCTCCCTCATAATAATTTTCAGTAGCATCATGAATGAATTCAAGAATATAACCAGCACCTAAAGCATTCTTTTCATGATCTACAAGCATAGAAAATTTACTACTCTCCACATAAGCAAGATTCTTCTCATGAATAATAGTGGGAGCAAACTCAACAAAATAACTATCATGTGATTGAGAATTAAGATCAAGATGAAAAGTTTCATAGTAATCATTATTCTTTAGAGCATACATGTCATCACAATAATCATCATAGATAGGAGGCATGCTTTCATCATAATAAATTTGCTCATCAAAACTTGGGGGACAAAAAATATCATCTTCATCAAACATAGCTTCCCCAAGCTTGTGGCTTTGCATATCATTAGCATCATAGATATTCAAGGAATTCATACTAACAACATTGCAATCATGCTCATCATTCAAATATTTAGTGCCAAACATTTTATAGATTTCTTCTTATAGAACTTGAGCACAATTATCCTTTCCATCATACTCACGAAATATATTAAAAAGGTGAAGCATATGAGACAAACTCAGTTCCATTTTTTTGTAATTTTCTTTTATAAACTAAACTAGTGATAAAACAAGAAACTAAAAGACTCAATTGCAAGATCTAAAGATATACCTTCAAGTGCTAACCTCCCTGGCAACGGCGCCAGAAAAGAGCTTGATGTCTACTACACAACCTTCTTCTTGTAGATGTTGTTGGGCCTGCAAGTGCACAGGTTTGTAGGACAGTAGCAAATTTCCCTCAAGTGGATGACCTAAGGTTTATCATCCGTAGGAGGCATAGGATGAAGATGGTCTCCCTCAAGCAACCCTGCTACTAAATAACAAAGAGTCTCTTGTGTCCCCAACACACACAATACAATGGTAAATTGTATAGGTGCACTAGTTCGGCGAAGAGATGGTAATACAAGTGCAATAAGGATAGTAGATAATAGTTTTGGTAATCTGAAATAATAAAAACAGCAAGGTAGCAAGTGATAAACGTGAGCGTAAACGGTATTGCAATGTGTTGAAACAAGGCCTAGGGTTCATACTTTCGCTAGTGTAAGTTCCCTCAACAATACTAACATGATTGGATTATAAAAATATCCCTCAACATGCAAAAAAGAGTCACTCCATAGTCACTAATAGCGGAGAACCACCTCAAAGTTATTCTTTCCAATCAATCCGTTGGGCTATTCCTATAAGTGTCACAAACAGCCCTAGAGTTCGTACTAGAATAACACCTTAAGATACAAATCAACCAAAACCCTAATGTCACCTAGATACTCCAATGTCACCTCAAGTATCCATGGGCATGATTATACGATATGCATCACACAATCTCAATTCCTCTATTCAACCAACACAAAGGACCTCAAAGAGTGCCCCAAAGTTCTACCGGAGAATCACGACGAAAACGTGTGCCAACCCCTATGCATAGGTTCCCAATGTCACGAAACCCACAAGTTGGTCACCAAAACATACATCAAGTGGCACGTGGTATCCCATTGTCACCACGGATATCCACGGCAAGACATACATCAAGTGTTCTCAAGTCTTTAAAGACTCAATCCGATAAGATTACTTCAAAGGGGAAACTCGATTCATTACAAGAGAGAAGAGGGGGGAAGAAACATCATAGGATCCAAATATAATAGCAAAGCTCATGATACATCAAGATCGTATCGTCTCAACAACACGAGAGAGAGAGAGAGAGAGATCAAACACATAGCTACTGGTACATACCCTCAGCCCTGAGGGAGAACTACTCCCTCCTCGTCATGGAGAGCGCCGGGATGATGAAGATGGCCATCGGTGAGGGTTCCCCCCTCTGGCAGGGTGCCGGAACAGGGTCCCGATTGACTTTTGGTGGCTACGGAGGCTTTTGGCGGCGGAACTCCCGATCGATGTTGCGTTCTGGAAGTTCTAGGGTACGTGGATATATATGGGTGCAGGGAGGACGTCGAAGGAGCCACGGGGGCCCCACGAGACAGGGGGGCGCCCCCCACCCTTGTGAGCACCTCGTGTCTCCCCTGACATGGGGTCCAAGTCCATCAGGTGTGTTTCCTTCCAAAAATAACTTCTCCAGTTGATTTCATTCCATTTCGACTCCGTCTGATATTCCTTTTCTTCAAAACACTGAAATAGGCATAAAACAGCAAATCTGGGCTGGGCCTCTGGTTAATAGGTTAGTCCCCAAAATAATATAAAAGTGGATAATAAAGCCCAATTTTGCCCAAAACATTAGATAATAGAGCATGGAGCAATAAAAAATTATAGATACATTGAGGACGTATCATGGCTCTTCTCCATCACTTCTTCTCGCTGCACCTGAGTGATCCTCCACAGAGCTCCTGATGCCTGAGCTTTCAAGCCGTGGCGGCGACGGCCGGTGACGGGATCGACTTTGAACTTCCACCATCCATGAGCGAGTTTCGGACACGGTGGGTGTTTGTTGATGCCGGAGTGCTCAGCCCCCTGCTCTCCTCTCTGTTAGGGCCCACCATTCCTAACTCCGGTTGGTGCCACCGGAGGCTCACCGATCCGCGCCTTGTCCCCATCTGGCTCAGGTTGAGGTGTCTCAAAGACCTTGGCGTGACTGCGCCTATGGTGGTGAGCGAGTTCGTCCGGCGCCGAATCGCTCTACTTCAGCACCACTCCCGGCCGATGTGGGCTTTGCTCAGCAGCCAGGACCACATGAGACTTCAGGAGCCTGGGCTCCCCCTTGAGGCGCAGTGAACGGTGCTCGAGGTCCTGACGGGCGTCCCGTTGCCAGACGACTTAGCGAGGAAGAGTTGTGTTTTGTACCGCTGCTCGAACAAGATGACATTCGCGGAGCAGATGTCCTCCTTCGACGAGTGGGGGCTGCACCCAGTTGGCCTCATGGGGCCCCGTGAGAACTCCGTTGTCGTGGTCCCTCTCCTCGACGCTGGCATCGAGCTCGCCCTAAGTGTTGGTGCAGGGGGCGAGCACTGCTGGGGGCCGATAGTGAAGGTGCCGAGATGCTGATGCCACCCAGGGCTCCCGAGACATCGACCTCAGGGACTCGTGACTCTTGCCCTGGGTGGCGGTTGAAGGGATGATGCAGCCCGCGTTCCCGTGGCCGGGGCTCCTGAGGCCTCGGCAGGTCAGTGCGAGGCAGAGCCGGCTAGCTCCCCTCAGCTTGGCGCTTCCGAGGCCGCCCCTCCGAGCATTTCTCCAGCCACGCCTCGTGTCGGCCGCCATGTCTAGCACTTCGGCCGGCTTTGCGTGGACTACGAAGAACTCTACAAGAGGAAGGGGTCCCCGAGCTATGGCAGCGACAACTTTGGGCCATTAAAACGGAGGAAGTATTTCGCCGTTGACGAGTAAGTACCTCATCTTGGTGATCTTCTGCGTGTTGCTTTCCTTCCTGACGATTGTCTCCTTAGGACCCCTTCCGCCAAGGCTGCAAAATCATCTGAGAAGCAGCTCCCTCTCGCCCCGTTTCCCCCGCCAAACTCGAGCGCCGCAGGCTCGTGCGCTGCCCACGGTGTGGGGTCAACCATGGGAGTTGGCCCGTCATCAAGGTGTCTTGAGCTTGCGCCCTTGCCGTCTTTTCTTCGCGGCCTTGCTCGGAGCACAGCAAGTGCGCCAAGGGCTCCTCCCCTGGTCGCGGACGGTGGCTGGTGGGTTTCGATCCTGGGGTCTTCTTCAAGCAGCGGGCCCCGTTTAGTTTGGGCCCCTCACGAGGCCCAGCTGGCGCCTGGGGCAGCGCCAGCCCCTAGTCCCCTGTTGAGAGGGGGCACACCGCTCCAGGCGTCGCCCATAGCCCCCATGGCAGAGGTCGATATGGGTCGTGCGCTTGGGTTCGAGAACGGGCGGAGCGTTGTTCGTCATGAGATCTTCTAGGAGGCGATGGGCGCGATGAACCGACTCGGTGAAGAACTTGTGGGCGTCGATGCGCGCCTTGAGGCCGAGGGCCTTCGGTTGGCGGAGGAGTGGCACAAGCTGAAGGTGGCCATCAACCTCGGGCACCACCAACACAAGCTCGATAATGCAAAGGCTGAGGCTTCCATTGCAGCCCCCCGTAAGGCCTGCTCCCGAGCTCTGGAAGAGGCTCAGGAAGCTGACCATCATTGCGAGGCCGCGGAGAAACGCGCGTGGGAGCTCCAAGCCTGGATCACCGTCTTGGATTAGCAGGTGGAGGCGCGCAGGGCTGCCCTTGCGTCGTTGAGGGGGATGCCCGCCGAGGAGGAAGAAATCCGGAAGCGCGAGGAGGTGCTGGCACTGGAAGCTGTGGAGCACAGCCTTGAACTCGAACGGCTGGAGACGTGGGAGCGCCAGGTTGCTCAGATGGAGGACGGCATCGACGCGCGTGAGGCCAGGGCCTAGGAGGAGGTCGACCGCCAGGTGGCCGAGGCTCACGCGGATCTCAAGAGCAGGCATGACTTGAAGCCGAAGCTCGTGGAAGCTGGGGCTGCTGGTAGGACTGCTGCCCTCAAGTCCAGGTTGATCGAGGTGAAGCGGTGTGAGGAGGCCGCCACAACTGCCCTGGCCTCGGCGTAGGATGAGTTGGCTTCCGCCTATGCCGAGTTGATCCCTCTTCGGCAGCAGGTCGCCGACGCCGAGTCCGTCGCACGGCAGAACAAGGACGAAGTGCTTCAGCGGCGGATGTTGGAGCGTGTGCACGCCCCCATGGTCGAGGACCTCAAGAATAGGGCCAACACCGCCCTGGGCCATATCTGCGATGAGAATGCTCCTCATCCCCATGCGAACGACTACGCCAACCACCTCCGCTTCTTCGCCGACATGGTGACGCGCCTATAGAACTGTTCCGAGAGGGCTCACCAGCTTGTTGAAGAGAGGAGTCGCAGCCTGCTCGGGCGCGCGTTCTCCCGCGTCTTCAGCCATCTCCAGAACGCCGATCCCAACTTCGATTTTGACACCGCCATTGCTCCCGTAACTGAAGCCATCTGGGGTGACCTGGCGCGATGGGTTGAAACCACGTGGATGCGCTAGTCAGGGCCTTCACTTCTGATGACGACGGGGTGGTAGTCACTGCAGACGAAGGCGACGTGGTTGACGACGGCAATGCCGACGCCGGTGAAGGTGGAGGCGATGCCAAAGACGGCGACAGCGACGCCAGCGGTGCGTCTGAAGATGACATGGGGTAGACGGCGAGCGATATATCCGGCTAATCCCATATTTCCCTCCTGTTTACCCTGTAAAAACTTGGGTGTGGACCCTAAAGATTGTGAGAGCATTTTGAGAGGGGGAGCCCCTCATGTAAACAAATCGCAGCTTTTTATCCTTCTATGTCAGATTGGGTATGCGTCTTCACGAACTCACGTATGCTGGGGCAATGTTGCTATTGCGGTTTACCTTAGCCTGGACAAGCCCAAAACCGGCTCAAGAGATTGTGGGTTTCTGGGAAGCTCCTGAGGAATTCGTCGACACGTCCGAGGGGGATGCATGATAAGCGAGCGCCAGCCGTGGCGCGACACGTGTGTGGCTCGTGTGCTTCATGCCCAGCCCCGCTCGAGAGGGGCCATGAGGGCGGAGCAACAGGCGTGAACTCCGAAATAAGGCAAGAACCAGACTATGAGAAATAGCTCGAACGAGAAAAGGCATCCCTCCCGCGCGCATCAAATGAAAATTCAACTTCAACTTAAATCCAAATCCAGAAGGAAGGGTTACAGAAAAGAGATCCAAAGCAAATGGCCGTGTCCGGCGCCTAGTCTAGTCTTTGATGTCTTCTCACCAACGCGGAGCTAAGTGCTGCCACTGGGTGTGGAAGAGAGCCCCCGAGGCCCGAGGGCGGCACTCGTGAGACTCCGGGGCGTGTACAACCCCACTCATTATTATGTGAGAGTGTCACGGGCGGCGATCTTCACAGGCGCGAGCCTTACTTCATATCGCCTGACGAGGGCCCCACCCTGCGCCACCCCTACCATCGCCGGGACGACCAGAAACCAGGACGGCCCAACGAGGGCAGAGGGGACGCCAGCGGCGCCCTCGGCGACCATGGGTCCTCTGCCGGGGGAAAGTTCGCCGACGCCACCCCGGTAGAGGGCCTACCTCCGGGCGTTGCCTTGCTCCGTGCAACGCGGGGAGGGGCCTTGCTCCCGGCCCTCCCATGCAGCCCCCAGTGAGTCTCTCCTGATGGGGCGGGCATCGCCATGCCGAAACCATCGCCTGACCCCATGACCTGGTTCATCTGTGACTCATGGTTAGCATAAGCTTGTCCCTGAGGGATTAGTGCTACCATGTATCTGTTGTCGATGGCGCGGCTGCTGGGGCTCTCTGGCGGCTCCTGGAAGGCTTCAGCTCCTAACGCCTCCTCGTCCCATCCTGGCCCGATGAATGAGCTGGGGTCGTCCTCCGGCGTGTACTCCTAGTCCATCATGAGGGGCACGTAGGCCTCCGAGGCCGCTGTCCCGAAGACTTCGCCGAAGTGCCCCACGCTCCAGGTCGCTTGGCCTGTCACGCTGTCCTGAGGATGGCAGGGCGGCGGCTCACCTGGGCCGTGTGCGATGACGCTCATGCCCGCACCCATCTGAGGTGGTGCGGGTGCGAGGCCCCCCCCCGCTGTGGATCATGCTGATGTCGATGAAGTCCCCGGGCACACTTGGGGGTATGGGGGCGCGGCGAGGCCCGCTGTGGGATCCTGCCATTGCCTAGGTGTGAGTTGGTAGCAGAAAGGCGGTGCTCCCGTGGCCGCCGCGTCCAGCAGCTCGGCGACGCGTTCCAACAGTGCATCCCAGCTGCTCTCCATCAGTTGGCACCACATCAGCTCCCGTGTCACCGTGAGTGCGGCCCGCATGTTCGCCTGCTCCCTCCTGGTGTGCGGCACCGTCGCTGCGGTGAAAGGATCGATATAGTTGACTAGAGGGGGGGTGAATAGGCAACTAACAATTTTTAGCTTTTCTTTACCGAATTAAACTTTGCATCAAAGTAGGTTGTCTAGATGTGCAACTAGGTGAGCAACCTATATGATGCAACAACAAAAAGCACACAAGCAATCAAGGGAAATAACACAAATAAGCTTGAACAAGTAAAGGTACAAGATAACCAAGAGTGGATCCGGTGAAGACGAGGATGTGTTACCGAAGTTCCTTCCTTTTGAGGGAAGTACGTCTCCGTTGGAGCGGTGTGGAGGCACAATGCTTCCCAAGAAGCCACTAGGGCCACCGTATTCTCCTCATGCCCTCACACAATGCGAGATGCCGTGATTCCACTATTGGTGCCCTTGGAGGCGGCGACCGGACCTTTACAAACAAGGTTGGGGCAATCTCCACAAATTAATCAGAGGCTCCCAACAACACTACGAAGCTTCACCACAATGGAATATGGCTCCATGGTGATCTGAACTATCTAGGATGGTCAAACACCCAAGAGAACAAGATCCACTAGGTATTAGTGGGGGAAATCAAATTTCTCTTGGTGGAAGTGTAGATCGGGGCCTTCTCAACCAATCCCGAGCAAATCAACAAGTATGATTGGCTAGGGAGAGAGATCGGGCGAAAATGGAGCTTGGAGCAATAATGGAGCTTTGGGGGAAGAGGTAAGTCAACCTTGGAGAAGAAGACTCTCTTTTATAGAGGGGGGAACAATGCAACCGTTACCCCCAAAAACAGCCCCGCAGAGGCTGGTACTACCGCAGGGGGCAGCGGTACTACCGCTGGGACCAGCGGCACTACCGCTCCCCCTCGCAGTACTGCCGTGCAGTCTGGGAGGGCTGGCGTATGAGCAGGAGTCAGACCTAGTGCGGTACTACCACGGTGGTAGGGCGGTACTACCGCTCTTGAGTGGTACTACCTCTTCTACTGCCGCTGTTTAGTGCCGCACAATCCGACATGAGAGGCGACCCCCTCGAGTCGACACGGTATGATCCCGGTACCGCAGCGGCACTAGGGCTGAGAACCCACAAGCGGTACTATCGTTGGGACCAAATCATGCTCATAAAACAGGGAATGAAACCTCCATCGAAGCGGGAAGGCACAGAGGGTGTGAAAAGGAAGTGTATGTGTTGATTCCACCCAAGCCTTACCAAAGTGGACCCCCTCTTGATAGTACGTCGACTCCTATGAAACAAGTCCACCAAAACAGAAACGAAAAAGCTACACCGTCTAGATTAAAACTCCGAGGAGAAAGAATCGTCTCGTGCCAAAGGATGAATCTCTGAAATGCTCAAAGCACACGATTATTCCACAAAAGCATTGTCATCAATCACCAAAACACCTTAGGGATAAATATGCCCTTACAATCCCCCCCTTTTTGGTGGATTGATGACAATACGGGATTTGCACAAAGGGGAAAAATATATGACATAAGAAAACCCCATATCTCTAAAATATAGATGGGCTCCCCCTAGATGTGTGCTATCTAGAAAAGTGCTTTGGACTGCACGGTGCACATACTAGGATCAACACTCCCCCTATATTTTATAGACAATGCATATCTTGCAACAAAAAGGCTAACACTAAGCAAGATAGTAAATATGAGCAAAGCAAAACTAGCATAAGATAACATAAGCCCAATAAGATGCGATAGAGTGCATATGTCTTACACCATATGATAGATAAGTCTCACGAGCACAACCAAACCAACGCAAGCAAGGTTCAACACGAGAAAAGAGTTTGCGAGAAAGACAGGCAAGGAAAACACGCCACACAAACACACGCTCGCAACTCGACAGCGACACGAATCCCTAAACTCTCTCCCCCTTTGGCACCAAGACACCAAAAAGGCAAAGAGCGTTGCTACGGCTCCAGGTGATAGCCAACTGAGGATCTCGAACATCATATCCCAGCGGGATCGTCTGCCCCGCCATCATCGGTCGGAAACTTCTTGGTGTCTGAGTCGGTCCACGAACAGTGTTGCTGAATCCACTCCTCATCATCAGTGATCTTGCCCTCAGAACCGCTGCAACGGTCGCACCCAACTGATGCATGAGCTCCTTGTGACGACTCATGGCTTGCTTCTCAGCCACATGAGTCATGTACTGACCGTGAGACTCCATGCAGAAGAGTTTCTTCATCTTGCGCTTGAGCTTCTTTGCCCAAGAGGGCCCTGCTCCAGATGGCTCATAGTCATCGTCATCATCAGCATCAGCCTCGATCTCCATGTCAGCAGCTCTAGGCGGAATGCCAGAACTCGGAGTTGTGGTGCCCCAATTCTCCTTATTCCCCAAACGCTTGATCTCATGAGAAACTAGATCCCCAGTCTCCAGCACCACCCTAGGATACACACGCTCCCAGGCCTTCTCAATGAGCAACATGATAAACGGTCCACAGATAGGGCACTTGCGCTTAGAGACGGCAGAAACCAACTGAGACCACATGACATGAGAGATATCCAAAGAGTCTCCAGTGTTTTCTTCCTTCTCATGTTGACAGAAAAGAAGCATGTCCACAGGATAAGAGTGTACCATATCCAAGTTGCCAATGCGAGGGAAGAGGGTCTCCCTGAAGATGTGATGGAGAATATCCAGAAATGCTGGCAGCTCATAGGTCTCATTCTGAGTCACTGGGTTAATCTTCAAGGTATAGTATGGCCAGAGAGATTGCTTGTGAGTGGAAGTTGCATTGAGGTGAGGGCGAAAGCCAACTGGGTTCTCAAGACCTTGATCTTCAACTTCAAGAAGCTCCATGAAGGCCTTCCACTTGACAATAAGTAGCTTGCCATTTATCATTCAAGTCAAAGTCCTGTCCTCATCTGTTCCAAGATGGACAGTGGCATAAAACTGAGCCACCAAATATGCATCAAAATTCTTGTTGAACTGCATGATCCTAAGGATGTTCAACTGAGAGCACATCTGAAGAGCCTCCCCAAAGTTGTCAGGATCCTTCTCCACAAAGGCAACATCGATGGAGTGAACATCAACAAAAAGATTCTTCTTGGCTTTGATCACATCAAAGTAGATGGCATACTGAAAATGGTTCCAGAATGGGCGGTTGACCAAGGCAGGCTCTTGGTCGACCTCATAGGGGTTGCGCCGACGCTTCTCCCAGAATTCCTTGACAGACATCTCTGTCACGGACTTGGCCCTTGGCTTGGCTTGGACGCACTCATCTTCTTCATTTGAGGCGGAACACTTGATGAGGCCGCCGTTGTCTCAGAGGTGCAGTAGCACTTGGACATTGCACGTCTAGGGTTGACACGACGGACTTGCTGCTGAGGATGTTCATCACCTGGAACCAAACACACGAGCAGAAGAAACAACACGAACGAAAGAGCATAAGCCTCCAAACAAGACAAAATGGATCAAAAAGTGGTAGGAAATGATGGAATTGGGCATCCAGCGGTAGTACCGCGACCCAACCGCGACAGTACCGCTCGAGCGGTAGTATCATGCAAGATGAGCGGTAGTACCGCTCTAGACGGGAAACGATGGTTCCCTACTTCCATGGACAGATCCCACACTACCGAGGATGCCAAATTCAAAAATAAACCTACCAAACATCAATCCAAAAGGCCTAGAAGCCATCTCCATCCTACTCAAGCCTCGACTTAGTCAAAAATCGAGAAAAGCAATGCCTATTTCCCCTAACAACTAGATGTGAGATCTAGGCAAAGAGAGAACAGGAATAGGGGCAATACCAGCATCCATGGCAAGAGGACGATGTGGGATCTACTCCATCGGAGGAACTGGAGAGGGACGACACGAAGACGGAGGCCGGCCGAAGCCCTCCTGCGGCCAGACGAGCGAGTGGGGCGAATGGGTATGGGGGAGAAAAGCAACTCCCCGGCTCCAACATAACCCCCCATCGCCCGCCCCGTAGCGGTAGTACCACTGGGGTGGGCGGTAGTACCTCTTGACGATCATCAGCGGTAGTACCGCGCACCCAGCGGTAGTACCGCTCAGACGCAAAAAGACTGGCCAAAAATGGCTTAGCTCATGAAAAGAAAACGAGAGAAAACACACATGCAAAACCAACACAAAGAGGACGAGAAACACACACCTCTCCAAGAGAGGGCGGTGGTCGAGGCCACCTATGTTTGAGTCCAGAGGTATGGCGCCGCGAAGATTTTAACCTTGGGAACATGACCAAAACTCATCTTTGAAGCACAAGAACCATCAAAAATGGCTAAAGTGAAAGAGTTTGATTAGTTTATGCATAATGGGGGTAGGGAAGGTTCATTGAGAGAACAACACTCCCCCTATGTCCATGCATACATCTAAACTAGACATCAAGTTGAGTATGGTGGGGTGTGAAAGGATCAAGCAACATTGCTCGAATCAATGATATTTAGCTCATGCCTTAACTCACGAAATCTTGCTTCATCCAAGGGCTTCGTGAAGATATCTGCAAGGTTATCATGAGTGTTGACATAGTTGAGCTCGATCTCCCCTCACCTAATGTGATCCCGGATGAAGTGATACCGAATCTCAATATGCTTCGTCTTGAAGTGGTGGACCGGGTTGAGAGAAATCTTGATGGCACTTTCATTATCACACCGAAGAGGCACTTTGTCACAAATGACACTGTAATCCTTTAAAGTTTGCCTCATCCAAAGAAGTTGTGCACAACAACTACCGGCCACCACATACTCCGCTCCGGTGGACGAGAGAGACACACAACTTTGTTTCTTGGAAGAGCAACTCACCAAAGAGCAACCAAGAAATTGGCACCCTCCAGAAATGGACTTCCTATCCACTTTGTCTCCCGCCCAATCGGAGTCCGAATATCTTATAAGCTTGAAGTTTTCTCCTCTTGGGTACCATAAGCCAAAGTTTGGGGTATGAGCCAAATATCGAAAGATTCGCTTGACCGCCACAAAGTGGCTTTCCTTAGGTGCGGCTTGAAACTATGCACAAATTCCCACACTCAACATGATATCCGGTCTAGATGCACAAAGGTAAAGCAAGGAGCCAATCATGGAGTGATATACCTTTTGATCCACCGCTTTACCATTGGGATCAATATCAAGTTGGCACTTGGTGGGCATGGGAGTGGAAGCCGGCTTGACATCACTTAACTTGATTCTCTTGAGCATGTCTTGAGTGTATTTGGCTTGGTTGATGAAGGTTCCTTCTCTTCTTTGTTTGACTTCGAAGCCAAGGAAGAACTTCAACTCCCCCATCGAAGACATCATGAACTTAGAGGTCATTAGAGCGGCAAATTCCTAATTGAAAGCTTTGTTAGGGGAACCAAAGATAATATCATCAACATATAGTTGGCACACAAACAACTCCCCTTTGACCTTCTTAGTAAAAAGAGTGGGGTCGATTAGCCCAACTTCAAATCCATGGTCTTGTAACAACTCAGTATGGTGGTCATACCACGCATGTGGGGCTTGTTTAAGGCCATAGAGTGCCTTATCGAGTTGATACACATGATCAGGAAAGTAGGGATCCTCGAACCCGAGGGGTTGCTTGACGTATACCAACTCATTAATAGGACCATTAAGAAAAGCACTTTTAACATCCATTTGTTGCAATTTAAAGTTGTGATGAGAAGCATAAGCAATCAGCAAACGAATGGATTCAAGGCGAGCAACGAGAGCAAAGGTTTCACCATAGTCGATACCCTCGACTTGGGAGTAGCCTTGTGCCACCAATCTTGCCTTGTTGCGAATGATGATCCCATGAGCATCTTGCTTTTTCTTAAATATCCACTTGGTCCCAATGACATTGTGGTTCCCCGTTGGCCTTGGCACCAATCTCCAGACCTTTTTGTACTCGAAGTTGTTGAGTTCTTCATGCATGGTATTAAGCCAATCCGGATCTTCGAGCGCCTAATATACCTTTTGGGGTTCTACACAAGAGACAAACGCGTGATTTTCACAATAGTTTTCCAATTGTCTACGAGTGCTTACCCCCTTTTGAATGCTTCCAAGCACATTCTTCATGAGATGACCCTTGGTGGAGAGCTTGGAAGCAATCTTGGCGGCACGATGCTCCAATTCCTCCTCGGGGGTGAGTCGAGGAGCGGTCACTTGATCATCTTGAGCGCCGTCTTGAGCTTGTTCTTGATCTCGAGGAAGCTCTTGATCTTGAACTTGCTCGGAGGAGAGAACTTGACCTTGGGCATCACTTGATGTGTCAACACCATCTTGAGATTGACCTTGCCCTTGGTCTTGTTCTTGAGGTCGAGGGCCTTCACTTTGTTCATCAGAAGCGTGTGGGCCTTGGGTTGGCGATGGCCCCACTTGAGTGGAGCATTTTCCTTCTCCTTCGGCCACAAGGGGTTCCTCAATGGGTAGGATAAAACCAACACCCATTATTCTTATGGCTTGCGGAGGAATTTCATCACCTACATCACAAGTGCCACTTTGCTCCACTTGGGAGCCATTATTCTTATCAAACTCCACGTTACACGTCTCCTCAATAAGCCCTATGGACTTATTGAGGACACGGTAAGCATGAGAGTTTGTAGCATAACCAACAAATATGCCCTCATAAGCTCTGGCCTCAAATTTAGACAAACGAACACCTTTCTTCAGAATGAAACACTTACACCCGAACACCCGGAAGTACTTGAGGTTGGGCTTGTTGCCGGTGAGTATCTCATATGGAGTCTTGTTCAAGCCTTTGTGGAGATAGAGCCAATTTGATGCATGACACGCTGTGTTGATGGCTTTGGCCCAAAAGTTATATGGATACTTGAACTCCACCATCATGGTCCTTGCTGCATCCATCAACGTCCGGTTCTTCCTCTCCGCTACACCATTTTGTTGAGGGGTGTATGGTGTGGAATATTGATGCTTGATCCCCTCATCACTAAGGAACTCATCCAAGGTGTAGTTCTTGAATTCGGTGCCGTTGTCACTTCTTATAGTCAAGATCTTTGCATTGTGTTGACGTTGGGCTTCATTTGCAAAGTCAATGACGGTTTGTTGGGTCTCGCTCTTCCTCTTGAAGAAATATACCCAAGTGTATCTTGAATAATCAGCCACAATCATCAAGAAATACTTTCTACCCCCAAGACTATCAAAGGATGGAGGCCCAAAGAGATCCATATGAAGGAGCTCCAAAGGCCTCTTCGAGTAGATGATAGTCGTGGGAGGGTGAGCCTTCTCATGTAGCTTTCCTTCGATGCATGCACTGCAAGCACGATCTTTAGCAAAACTAACATTTGTTAGTCCACGGACATGGTCCCCCTTGAGAAGACTTTGCAAATATCTCATATTGACATGGGCTAGACGGCGATGCCAAAGTCATCCCACGTCAACTTTAGCCATTAGCCATGTCGCGGTCTTAGTGGGTCGCTCCAAAAAGTTAATCACATAGGGACCGTTCTCGACATGCCCAACAAAGGCTACTTTAAGAGTCTTGCTCCACAAGAGGGCCACGGTATCAATATCAAAGAAAGTGGCAAAGCCCATGAGTGCAAGTTGACGAACGGAAAGTAAATTGTATGCAAGGGACTCAACAAGCATGACCTTCTCGATCGTGAGATCATGAGAAATGACAACCTTGCCAAGCCCCAATACCTTGGAGGACAAGGCATCACCCCACTCGACATTTGTGGGCATAGATGGAATCTTGTGAACATCCACCACCAAGTCCTTGCTTCCGGTCATATGATTAGTGGCTCCACTATCGAGCAACCATGATCCCCCACCGGAAGCAAACACCTACAAGAGATCAATGCTTGGTTTTAGGTACCCATTTAGTAATGGGTCCTTTGATGTTAGTAACGAGGGTCTTAGGAACCCAAATAGACCATTCAATGTACTCATAATGAGAGCCAATAAATTTGGCATAAACATGTCCATCACTAGCACGGAACAACACATAAGAAGGGTTAAAGTCACCGGCTTGGTTGGGAAGGGAAGTGTTGCCCTTCTTGGCATCACCACCCTTCCCGGTGTTCTTCTTCTTCTCCTTAGTAGCACCCTCTCCCTCCTTCACAAAGGTTTGCTTGAGAGGGGGAGGTCGTTTGGCCTTGTCATTCTTCTTCTTGTTCTTGGACTCGGGTGCGTATCCAATCCCTTCCTTGGCCACAACTCCCTTTTGATTGCTCAAAAGGTCGTTGAGGTTTTTCTCGCCTTGTATGCAAGAAACAAGGCCTTTCTCAAGTCGCTCCTTCAACTTAGCATTCTCCTCAACAAGATGCACATGCTCACAACATGGGTTAGTAGCATTTGCATTATCAATTAACACCACACGAGAAATGTGGCTTTCTCCTTGGTTAGCTTTACTTGAAGTTGATCATGAGACTCTTTGAGGCTAGCATGAGTACCCTTCAAGACCTTGTGAGCCTTGTCAAGTAGGTCAAACTCCTCTTTGAGTCTAGCAAGATCAACCCCAAGCTTGGCCTTCTCGGAGTTTAGCACACAAGAAACAACAATAGCATGATCAAGATCTTTCTTTAACTTAGCGTGATCATCGTTGTGTTACTCCTCAAGAAACAAACGAAGACCATGCTCTTTCTCAAGAGCATTGGAGAGATCCGAAATCTCATCGGCATAGTCACGACTATGCCCCTCCATCTTAGAGATGGTATCTTCATGAGCTTCGATCATGTCATTGGCTTCACCAAGTTGTTCCAAGAGAGCAACGAAGTGCTTCTTGGATTTACCCTTGAGTTTGCCCATAAAGGACTCAAACTCATTCTCCTCCACATTAGGTCCATCATGTTCATCGATACAATCCATCAAAGAAGGATTATTAATGATGGTAGTTTTGATGTTGGGGGTTACCTTGTTGATGGCTTTAGCCATGAGGCACTTGGCAGTGATTCTCCCATTGGGTGAGTCAAAGAGTGACACTCGTGGAGTTGAAGCAATGGCAATGGAGGCCATGGCAACCAACTCATCCTCATCATCATCATCATCCTCATTGTACTCTTCTTGTACCACCAACACTTTGGGACGAGTCTTCTTGGTGAAGTTGCTCTTGTTTGGGAAAGACTTGGCTTTGTCCTTTCGGATGAGCTTTCCACCATTGTATTCCCTCTTCTCATACGGGCACTACGCAACAAAATGGCTCACATTGCCACAATTATAGCAAGTCCTCACATGTTGCTTGCCCTTTGTGCCACTTTGAGTTGTTCTTGTTGAAGTTGGGCCTTGAGTTTTTCTTGCTCCAAAATTGCCTTGAAGCAAGAGCCATGTGTTCATGATAGGCATACTTTGTATCTTCGGGGTTGCCCTCCTCTTCTTCTTCTTCTTTGTTCTCTTCTTCCACACTAACCTTGTCCTTTAATGCAAGGTTGGGCTTCTTTGATCTTTAAGAATGTAGCACCGCATTGTCAGCGGTCTTGTCCAAGATGCTCATGGCCACAAACTCATCCAACACTTCACTTGAGGACAAAGTGTGGAAGTCCGGCCTTTGACGAATGACGGAGGACATGGCCTTGTGGTAAGGCATCATTGCCTTGAGGAATTTGCGCTTGATCTAATTGTCATCCGTGTCCTTGCTCCCATGATCTCGGAGTGAGACCGTGAGTTTGGTTACTCTCCGATAAAGCTCATGAGGTTCTTCATCTTATTTCATTGCAAACTCATCGGCTTCATATTGCACTACTTCATAGTTGGAGCATTGAATGCTTGCGCTTCCCCGATAGAGGGAGACAACACAAAGCCATGCATATTTGGCAAAGGCGAAGGGCCGAAGATGAGGGAGATCTTCGAGTAGAATTGCATCTTGGATGATGAAGAGAGCATTCTCATTGAATTGATTATCCGGGGCTTCTCTAGTGGTGAAGTTGCTTGGATCATGCGGATAGAAACCTTCTTCAATGATTCTCCAAAGATTAGTATTCACATGATTTAAATGACGCTTAAAGCGATAAACCCAAGAATCAAAGTCCTCATTTTTCACAATCTTAGGGGGAGGACCGGCATGATTCAAATGAGTAGAGGGAATCGGTCCACCATAAACAAGTGGAGGTTCCACATGGGAAAAGATGCCGGTGCCATTCTTACCACTAGAAGAAGGAGCTTTTTCACTAGTAGCACCCCCTTTGTCAGAGTTAGCGTCCGTCACCTTGTTAGTGGGATCACCCACTTTCAATGGTGCGGTGGATAGTTTAAGCCCTTCAATGAATTTAGTAAACATGCTTTCAACCTCGGTCGTCATGGAGGTTTTCAATGTATCCAAGGCCACATTGAATTCCTCACGAGACATCGAGGTTATCCCATCTCCCGTAGACGAGACCGGATTCGCACCGGAGTGCTCCTCCACACCGTCTATGACGTGAACCATACTCTTCGGACGGCAAAGTCCTTAAAAAGGGACGAGGCTCTGATACCAATTGAAAGGATCAATATAGTTGACTAGAGGGGGGTGAATAGGCAACTAAGAATTTTTAGCTTTTCTTTACCAAATTAAACTTTGCATCAAAGAAGGTTGTCTAGATGTGCAACTGGGTGAGCAACCTATATGATGCAACAACAACAAGCACACAAGCAAGCAAGGGAAATAACACAAATAAGCTTGCACAAGTAAAGGTACAAGATAACCAATAGTGGAGCCGGTGAAGACGAGGATGTGTTACCGAAGTTCCTTCCTTTTGAGGGGAAATATTTCTCCGTTGGAGCGGTGTGGAGGCACAATGCTCCCCAAAAAGCCACTAGGGCCACCGTGTTCTCCTCACGCCCTCACACAATGCGAGATGCCGTGATTCCACTATTGGTGCCCTTTGAGGCGGCGACCGGACCTTTACAAACAAGGTTGGGGCAATCTCCACAACTTAATCGGAGGCTCCCAACAACACTATGAAGCTTCACCACAATGGAATATGGCTCTATGGTGACCTCAACCGTCTAGGGTGGTCAAACACCCAAGAGAACAAGATCTGCTAGGGATTAGTGGGGGAATCAAATTTCTCTTGGTGGAAGTGTAGATCGGGGCCTTCTCAACCAATCCAGAGCAAATCAACAAGTTTGATTGGCTAGGGAGAGAGATCAGGCAAAAATGGAGCTTGGAGCAATAATGAAGCTTTGGGGGAAGAGGTAATTCAACCTTGGAGAAGAAGACCCCCTTTTATAGAAGGGGGAACAATCCAACCGTTACCCCCCAAAACAGCCCCACAGAGGGCGGTCCTATCGCAGGGGGCAGCGGTAATACCGCTGGGACCAGCGGCACTACCGCTCCCCCTCGCAGTACTGCCGCGCAGTCTGGGAGGGGCTGGCGTACACTACAAAAACAATACACTTCCGTGATGATACATGTTTGTCACAGTAGGTTGCTTGTTTTGTCATGCATGTACATCCATGACAAATTTATGACAGAATCAAGATAGTCATACCTGTGCTGTCGTAGAAGTTTTCCATGACATTACCAAAATTATCATCACGGAAGTGTCCACTTCCATGACAATAAATCACACGTCACAGAAGTGCTTTCATCAAGGGTGACCGACACGTGGCATCCACCATAACGGAACACCGTTAAGCTATCGGGTCGGGTTTTGGATCCGATAACCCGTTAACAACCATGACCAATGGGGATTTTCCACGTGTAAAATCATCATTGGCTGGAGGATACACGTGTCAACTCATCCAATGGGCGAGACGCGCCTATGATATGTTGACACGTGGACCGGCCCATCAAGTTTAAATGGGCCGGCCCAACTGAAGGCCCACAAGATTTTGTGGACCATAATGGGCCGGCCCAGCTAAAGGCCCACGAGATTTTGTGAACCATAATGGGCTAGCCCAGCTAAAGGCCCACAAGATTTTGCGGGCCATAATGGGCCGGCCCAGGTAAAGGCCCATAAGATTTTTGTGTGCCGTAATGGGCCGGCCCAGGTAAAGGCCCACAAGATTCTTGCAGATCATAATGGGCCGGCCCAGCTAAAGGCCCACGAGATTTTGCCGACATTAATGGGCCGGCCCAGCTGTAGGCCCACAAGATTTTGAGTACCCTAGTAGGCCGGCCCACTAACTGCCTGCCATGTTTTGGGCCAAATGCCGGCCCATATTTGATCCGGTCCATTAATGGCCTGCCACGCTCCGGGCCTAATAGTGGCCCATATGAGATCCGACCCATTAAAGGCCTACCATGTTCTGGGCCAAATTACGGTCCAGATCAGGTCCGGCCCTTTAAGATGCTTTGGGCTCAAATATGGCCCATATCAGATTCGGCCCGTCAACTGGACACTATGCTTTTGGGCCCACTTGCTAAAGTCCCACTTAGTAATTCGGCCTGATATTAGTTTTGGCCTGTTAAGGGCCCGTTTAACATTTCGGCCCTATATTAATTTCAGCCTGTTAAAATCCCGTCATATAGTTGGGCCTACCTACGGCCCGGTTTGCATCCGGCCTACTCACAGCCGATATCTGATTGGGCCAAACAAGGACCGAGACAATTTTTCGGCCTGTTAAAAGCCCGTGATTTGATTCGCACAATCATGGGCCGGGGTTCATTTCGGGCTGCTGCCGGCCCGTGAGCTGATCGGCATGTTTCAGGCCCAACCTACATCGTGATTGCATGACGGCCCGATTATGTACCGTAATTTTACGGTTTGGCCGGTTTATTGTGAAGACATGATATATATACAGTAAAATAACTGTAGCATCATGAATAAAAAAACCTAGACTATACAATAAAGAAATTACAGCATATTACATCCACTAGGCATCAAAGTTCGCCACTATGATAATAAAGCACAAGCAGACAGCAGATTACATACACTGGGCATCAAAGATCGCCACCAATGCAAATAAACACGCCGACAAAATAATATACAAAACCGACAACACTTCAATAGAGTTCAAGAAAGGTTAGCCCTCCTGGGGAGCTGCAGGGCAAGCAGCTGGGCAAGATGATGAGACTGCGCTTGTTCAACACTTGTATCTTCCTCACTTTGAAAGATAAACAAGCAGACAGATGACAGGTTTTGCACATAAAAGTATCAGTGCTGACAATTCATCACATTTCTTACTGACGAATAAAGTGACACTGTTTAAATTTGCATTAACACAATATGGTATTTTTCAGGTCATCACATGGCAGGAAATGACATTGTGAAGGAGTTGGCAGCTTCACGACACCACTGGATTACAGATCAAGAACTCACAAGTATCAATGGTTAGTGTGCTATCAATTTATACCATTTCAGATTGGCAAACAAAGAGACGGTTTAAATAATAGTAGAATGATATGACATTGTTCATAGTTAAGACATTGTAGAATATGACATTGTGCTGTAGTGGGTAGGTTCACCACACCACTGGATTACAGATGAAGAACAGAAGCATACATGCCGTGCAAAAGAAGATCACTTGCTTTGTATAGTTTAATTTACATGGTATGAAGAAGGAACTTGGTTGTACAACTGAAAACTTAAATTGAGAAAGGACGAACATTTGTTTATGAACTATATATAATAAACTTTAAACAAGCAATTTGATGCAAACACCAAAAATAAATAGCTGTTGTAGTCATGCCTAACCAAATATATACAACAAAGTTTGAAGGCTTGAGATGGACAAACTTACATTATTGGTGAAGACAGGCTCTATAAAGGCCTTGTCCATGCTGATGGGGGGGGGGCAATTCAAGAAGTTTACCACAGAATCTTCTTCAAAAGCATTGCCTTTATTCTACATTTTGTTAAGAGTAAATATAGATGTGATAATATACGAAAAAATGGAGAATATTTAAGATAAGATGAAGAGTGATGCTACATAACCAAGTAGCTATAAATGTAAGTGCAGTGATACAGGCAAAAGGTATAGCCAAGAGAAATGCACAACTAAACTTCTTCATACCAACCTTATGGTAAGAGTAAATATAGATCTGATGTGTAGAAAATGGAGGGCAAAGGAAAATAAGCTGCAGAGTGATGGTACATGAACAACTACCTGTCATTATAAGTACACTGATAAAGGACAACATGTACTTACAAGAGCAATGCAGAGCTAAAAAACATTGGCATTGGATATATTCTATACTAATGTAACCATTCATACAGATCGGATAATTTGGAGAAAACAATTGATAAGCAAGCTATCATGCATACTACTGTCACATAATGAACCAGGTATGTATGCAAGTACAGTGATACAGGACACACTACTAGGAAAAGGGCTATAGATGGAATTGACACTAATGGCGCACCAGACATGTGGTGCGCCATTACTATATACTAATGGTGCACCATCTATTGGTGCGCCATTAGTGTGGAAGACACTAATGGCGCACCAGGCACACGGTGCGCCACTAGTAACAAAATGTTTTTTTTCATTTTTTCAAACATACTAATGGCGCATCTGGGCAGAGTGCGCCATTAGTAGTTAGAACTACTAATGGCGCACCAGCCACAGAGTGCGCCACTACTATATTTTTTTTACTTTTTTGCAAAACTACTAATGGCGCACCATTGCATAGTGCGCCATTACTAGTTTAAACTAGTAATGGCGCACTGTGCCACGGTGCGCCATTAGTATAAATTTTTTTTACTTTTTCGCAAAACTACTAATGGCGCATGTCTGTGTGGTGCGCCATTAGTATGTTGGGTTACTAATGGCGCATGTCTCTGTGGTGCGCCATTAGTAACCTGGGACCAGCTAGATATTCTTGGACAGCCACACCTACACACTCACTTTCCTCACTTCATTCCCCCCACCTCCTTCTCTAAGCTTGTCGACTGCCTCCTCCTCCTCACCTCATTTGCACCATAGATTCATCAAAATTAAGTGTTGAAATTACCTTTTTTTGATACGTAAGTAAGGGGAAAGCTATCTTCATGTTGTAGAACTACTTTTTTTCTCCCTAGCTCGCTCCAACAACGTGCACATGCACTTTTTGTGGCCTAGCAAGATCTATATATGTTTGTGGTGTTGCATATGTTTGTGGTGTTGCATATATGTTTGTGTTTGCAGGTACCAGTATTTGAAATGCGATAGTTGCCAATATTTTGCCGGAATGTTGATTCATTTCCGTTTCGGCGAGAATTTTGGCACTATGCATTCTTTTTGGTCCTATTTTTAGGGAAAGTCATGCCAAATTTTTTCTTGGTTCTAAAATATCATTTTGCTCTACCTCACAGGCGACCATGGTCCGCACGATGACCGAAGGCATCATGAATAGGTTTTTGAGCTCCGCGAAGGCCGAGATGCTTCAAAAGAACGAGACAGAGATAAGATGTCCGTGTCGAAGATGCAAGCTAAAGAGCCTTATTGCGGACCCGGATTCCGGGCAGGTGCGGGACCACCTGCTCTTGCGTGGTTTCATGGATGGCTATCGGTGGCAAGGTGATGAAGATGACTATGAAGTCGTCCATGGGGGCCGGGCAAGAAATGAGGAAGGGTAGCAAGACAACCACCGCAGCTCGGACGGGCAAGAAGACGAAGAATCTCCAGGACATGATCACGACGGTGATGCTGTACACAGTCATCATGTAGAAGATGCCGGACATGATGATGAGGAAGATGCCGGAGCAGACGAAGGGCATGATCATGAAGATCTAGATGCCGGAGGAGCAGACGACGATGGACCATCGATGGGCTGGGTGCAGGACCCTCATATTCAAGAGCTGCTTCTCAAGCAGACGGGTAACGCAAGAGCTGCCGCCCGAGAGAAAGCCAAGCTGGATCAACTGGAGATAGACGCGGTTACTCCATTGTATGAAGGATGCAGACCCGAGGATACCCGCCTGAAAGTAACGCTCATGGCTTTGGAGATGAAGGTAAAACACAAAATGACCGACGCATGCTTCGACGAGAACATGTCATTCTGGCACGAACGTCTTCCCAAGGGGAAAAAGTGCCCGACCATTTTCGAGGAGGCGAAGAAAGCCGTGTGTCCTCTAGATTTACCGCACGTGAAATACCATGTGTGCATGAACAATTGCATCATTTATCGGGGCGAGCACGCGGAGTCTACCATATGTCCGGTGTGCAGCGTCACTTGATACAAGAAGAGGAAGAAAGCTCCTCGAAAAGTGGTGTGGTACTTTCCGATCACTCCTCGTCTGCAGCGGTATTTCGTAGACCCTAAGGTAGCAAAGCTCCTGCGTTGGCACGCGGATAGGGAGGAGAAGAAGCAAGAAGATGACACAAATGATCCGGAGATAAATAAAAAAGAAGATGCTGAGTAACCCTAAGGATGGGAGCCAGTGGCAAGCGTTGAACTTCGAACACCCAGAATTTGGGAAGGATCCAAGGAACATCGTGCTTGGCGCGAGCACCGATGGAGTCAATCCGTTTGCCAGCCAGAGAAGCACACATAGCACCTGGCCTGTGTTTGTGTGGATGTACAACCTTCCCCCCTGGTTGTGCATGAAGAGGAAGTACATTCACATGAGTATGCTAATTGAAGGGCCGAAATAACCAGGGAACGACATCAATCTGTATCTGGGGCTGCTAAAAGAGGAGCTAGACACGCTATGGAAAACGCCAGCCAATACGTGGGACACCGCAGAGAAAGAATATTTCCCTATGAGAGCCGCACTACTCACGATGGTGCACGACTATCTCGGTTACGGATATCTCGCGGGGCAGGTGGTCCATGGATTTTCTGGATTCGTCAGGTGCATGGATGACACAATGTATCGCCAGCTAGATAGAGATCCTGGGTCTTCGAAAACTGTGTTCATGGGACATCGAAGGTGGCTTCGCGATGATGACCCGTGGAGGAGACGCAAGGATCTGTTCGATGGTGAAACCGAACTCCGAAGACGCCCGTGTACGAGGAGCAACGAGGAAATAGACGGGCTGTTGAAAAATTGGAAAGATTGCCCACTGCCGGGAAAGAAGCAAAAGGCGCCAGAGCCGGGAAAGAAGCGAAAGGCGCCAGAGCCGCTGCTGAAGGTATGGAAAACGAGGTCTATTTTCTGGGACTTGCCGTACTGGAAGATCCACCGTGTGCCTCACAGCCTTGATGCCATGCATATCACGAAGAACGTGTGCGAGAGTCTGCTTGGTACCCTGCTCAACATGCCAGAGAGGACCAAAGAAGGGCCGAAAGCAAGGGCAGACTTGAAATCAATGGGCATCAGGCAGGAGCTTCACTCTAATGATGATGATGATGATGATGATGATGATGATGACGATGATGAGGCAAAGCAGGACACAGAAAGTCGTCGCAAAGGCAAAAAGGCCAAGAAGACCGGAAATGACTACCCTCCCGCGTGCTTCACTCTAAGTCAGGAGGAGATCGAGCAGTTTTTCACCTGCCTCGTAGGAGTAAAACTTCCTTACGGTTACGCGGGGAAGATAAGCAGATACCTAGACCCAGCGAAGCAGAAGTTCAGCAGGATGAAGTATCACGACTGTCACGTGCTGATGACGCAGATACTTCTAGTTGCAATCCGTGGGATCATGGACGCACACGTCCGTGAAAGGCTATTTGGCCTATGCAACTTTTTCGACGTCATCTCTCGGAAGTCGGTTGGCGTGAGGCAACTCAGAAGGCTACAGGAAGAGATCATGGTGATACTATGCGAGCTTGAGATGTACTTCCCGCCCGCATTCTTCGACGTTATGGTGCATCTGCTGGTCCATATCGTGGAGGATATCATCCAACTCGGGCCGACGTTCCTGCACAGCATGATGCCGTTCGAAAGGATGAATGGTGTCATCAAAGGATACGTTCGCAACATGTCACGTCCAGAGGGAAGTATAGCCAGGGGCTTTCTGACCGAAGAGTGCATCTCCTACTGCATGAATTATCTAGGCATCGAGAACCCCGTTGGTCTGCCCGTCAACAGGCACCTCGGCAGGCTCGCTGGATGGGGTCACCGTGAGGGTCGCCGCGAAATGCATGTCGACTTCGAGGGTCGACTCGCCGACTTTGAAAGAGCAAACCTAGTCGCGCTACAACACATAGACGTGGTCGATCCTTGGGTGGTAGAGCACAAAACCTTTATTGAGAAGACGTACAATGACCGAGGCCAACAGAGGACGGACGGAGATATAATCAAAGAGCACAACTCATGTTTCACGCGTTGGTTCAAGCAGAAGCTTCTGTCGTACCCTTTACATGAGGATTCTTCCGCGGAAGAACAACTCATATTCGCCTTGTCACAGGGCGCCGAGCACAACCTGATGACCTATGAGGCGTACGATATCAACGGCTACACATTCTACACCGAGGACAAGGACATGAAGAGCGATGGTTATCAGAACTCCGGGGTAACGATGGAATCCTACACCGGTAACGACAAGGACAGATACTACGGAAGGATCGAGGAGATCTGGGAGCTGAGCTACGCTGGAGAGAAGGTCCCGATGTTCCGTGTCAGATGGGCCAAGAGCGTCCTAAAAGAAGACCGGTATTTCACCACCATGGTTATACCCGAAGCCAAATCCAAGACCGCGGGCGCAAACGTCACCGCGAAAAATGAGCCATGGGTACTGGCTTCCCAAGTGGACCAATGCTTCTTCATTACCGGCCCGTCAAAGCCCAGTCGTGTTGTCGTGAGGAGAGGCAAAAGGAAGATCATCGGAATGGATGGAGTAGCCAATGAGCAAGACTTCGACAAGTACGGCGACCCGAAGATCGAACATGACGACGATGATGAAGTAGCAGCATACACCACAAGAAGAAGCATGACCACCCTACCTAAAGGACGTCCGTTCCACAGAAGAACTCCATTTGCGAAAAAGAAGGGCAAGAAGATTATGAACAGATAGCTAGCTAAGATCGACTGTATTTAAATCGTAGTCTTCATTTCTCCGGCACTTTTTGATATCATGAATATTTTTAAATTTCATGGGCACTTTTTGAATTCATGAATATTTTTTCAAATTTGATGATATTTTTTCATATTCAATGGGCACCGCCGCCGCCGACACCCCGCACCCTCCCCCACTTTTTGATGATATTTTTAAATAAAAAATTTGATGATATTTTTTCATACTCATAAATGTTTTACCAATTCACAAATGAATGCAACTAAAAATCCAAAAAAAGACTAGTTGTGCTTGGTTATATGTTACTCCCAAAAGCATATAATGTTTGTCAAATTTGGAGCTATGGATATTTAGTTATGATTTAAACAAGTTTGAACATATTTAAACACAAATAAATATCAAACAACATTTTAAATGTTGTTAACATGGCAACAAACTGCATATTATTTTTCTACATGAAATTCTGAGCATCTAGCATATGTGACATGTTATATTTGGATGCATGCATAAAAAGATATGTGCAAAGAAAAAAAGCATAAAAACAAAAATTGGGAGCCTGGGAATCGAACCCAGGACCTCCCAGTGTGTGTGCTACGTGCTGACCAGTCGGACTAGTGTGTGTGTTCTGATGGGGATACGGTTAGGTGGTATATAACTAGAGTGCTCGAACTGTAATAAAAAAACAATTACTAATGGCGCACCGGGGGGAGGTGCGCCATTGCTGTTGTCGTACTTATGGCGCACTAGGGGGAGGTGCGCCATTGCTAACCCTCCCCGCACTCCACCTATTTCCCTCTGGCCTCTCTCCCTCCCTCGCCAGATCCCCCACTAGACCTAACCCGCCCCAACCGTACGCCGCTGCCCCGCCTTGCTCCGCCCCCTCCGTCCGCCGCACGTCATCGGCGACGCCGCCGCCTCTCCTTCCCTGCCTTCTTCTCCACCCCGCTGCCCCGATCCCCGCCGCCCCCGCGCCCCCACTACTGCAGCTCCCCCGCGCCCCCCACTGCAGCTCCCCTGCGCCGCCGCCCCCGCGCCCCGAGCCGGAGGAGGAGGACGAGTAGGAGGAGGAGACGAAGGAGGCCAACACGGAGCAGGAGGCCATGGAGGACGTGCTGCTGGACCACATCGACGGGATCGACGCCTTCTTCTTCCTCGGGCACCACCGCCTCCTCCGTTGATTCGCCGCCTCTGCTGCTCCTAAGCCAATGCCGAGCCACCCTTGTGCTCCCCGCTGAGCACCACGTCGATTCCCCCTATTTTCCCTTTGATATCATCACCGTAGACGTTGTGCGCCGCCTCCGCCCGAGCTCGTGCTCACCTAGTGATAGATACTCACCCTTTGATTCCATCGCCGTAGATTTTTTAACAAGTTTAATCAAGTTAATATCATGACAAGTATGCCAGGAGAACCGATCATATATGAGATACTAAACATACAAGTTTGTGACGGGGAATAAAACTAGCATATCTACCACCATTTGCATATGAAGCACAACAAGTATCAATGGCCACCACTATTCTATGACTAATCTCACACCAATCCTAAAGATGCACTTAAGTATTGCTTATTATTCTTTCCTGAGATAAATAGTAATAAAAATGTGCTTGCTAGCTGCTGCCACTTGTAGCCACGAGACAAAGTCTCATTTTCCTCTGCTATCCATATGGTCTCAATTTTGACTCCAAAGATAAAAGGAGTTTTTTTGTACTAGTATTTGACCCATGTACTCTTATAGTCCTGCTTCTTATTCTTGCTACTGCTGCTGTTGTTATTCTGCTGTTGTTGTGTTGTTATCTGCTGCTGCTGGTTTCTTCTTGCTGCTGCTGTACTTGCTGCTAAGGTTGTAGAAATCTGTGGAGTTGGCACTTTACACAAGATACCACTACTCCATATACTACTTCCACCACTACTGTATTTCATTTCAAAGTTCAAAATGCTGGTACTGAGATTTTCATTTCCAATGAGTGATGTTTTTCCTAGCAGTAGAAAAATAGCAGTAGCCATGTACTAGGAGTGCATTTTTTTCTAGGGTAGAAAAATAGCAGTAGCCTTCTCTTGGGCCTGGTCTTCTCCCCCTCTTTATGCCCTTTTCTTTTGAACAGGAAAAGAGGGTCATAACCCTTGTAATTATGCACAAGCTCTTTGCTTTTTACCCACAAAAAATGTTGGTTCATGGCTGGCTAACTGCAGGTCCAGCCAACTGGTTGGTGGGTGTAGATGCTTGAATTGCATAGGGCCAACTAACTGCCCCTTGAAGGGGGCAAACAAGATGTTGTTGATACATAAATGTAGTTTTCAGTATTCTGTCCAAACTGAAAACTGTTAAAAAGACCATGTGTTTTTTGGTCAAAATCTGCATGTAAAACTGAAATAATCTCCTAGTAGTTAACTGTTATGGACAATTGTCAATTTTCTGTAATGATGATGGAACATTATAAAGCATTGTACTCCAGTGTATATGAAGGATACAAAAAATTTAGCAACTTCTCTGATTTTATAAAGTTGTTCTTATATGGGTGAAACTTCACTTGTTTTTAGGCTAGTGCAGGGTGTTGCTTTATTCTGTCATCATTTGTAACTATGTCACAAATAAATTGTTCCTTCTTCTGTATTTGAAGTAATGACTGTTCATAAGCTGAGGCATGGATTAAGCTGTTTCTTTGCTGTACCATTATATCTGGATGATTTTTTGTTTGGTGACCTATTATATCTGGAATGGAAGCTCACATAAGTTGAGCTGATTTTTTTCCATATGAAAGCAGAGGACCATATGGTCTGTGGCTGGGTTTTGTCTCCGACCATTGTGTCGTGATGAATTTGCAGGTACCCCGAGAGGCCCTTGAGTTTGCCGGAATGTCGATTAACTTCGTTCCGGCAAATTCGGGTACTCCATATGTCCTATTTTCAGCAAAGGTCATGCTGAAATTTTCCGTGAATTTTAGCATGACTTTGCTAAAAATAGGACATATGGGGTACTTGCGACTAATGCATGGGCCGGGGTATCTTAGTACTTAGTTAAGTAGGATCAACTGCCCCGCCATTCTTGCTGCATTAAACCATAGGTGGCAATAGAGCCAAGTGATTAGGCCCAACTTAGAATTCTCCTTAGCATCGATAAACCCTAGATGATAAACCCAACATAGGTGGCAATAGAGCCAAGTGATTAGTGCCAAGTGATTAGGCCCAACCTAGGGTGCCTCGGCATCGATAAACCCTAAATGATGAAAACTTAACTTGGCTTCTATAGGGTGCCTCGGTGTCGATGAGAACCTAAATGATGTACGCTTAGGCTTTTAGGGTGCCTCGGCTTCGACAAACCCTAAATGATAAAAGCTTAGCTTTTAGGATGCCTCGGTGTCGAAAACCCTAAATGATGAGACCATGATCTTGTTCCTTGACAATAACCAACTTTTTGACCAAACTTTTTTCCTATTTAGAGCGAAACATGGCCCACAACGATGAGGCGGCGGTTCGGGCGGCAAGCAATTCTGGAGCTGTCCCAGGAGTTGGAGGAAGAACCTCACCGCTATGAGGACGCCGCGGAAGACACCGATCCTGACTACACAACCCCTAGTGGCGTCGGGGATGACACCACTAATGATGGCGCCGCGGATGCCACCACTGATGATGGCGGCACACGCACAGATGGCAGCCAACTGAAGAGGCAATGGAAGGACCGGCGCCCGAACGTGCTCGGCACCGTCAGGGAGGAATTTACTGAAGTGAACTCCGACGGGCATCCAACGGCGCCCAAACACGTAGTCAAGGGGTACTCGATTCAGCTCGGGTGCATTCTCCGGAGCACCGCCTCGATCAACACCGAGAACCTAAGGCATAAGGACTGAGGGAATTTGCGCAACCTCCTCTTCACGAAGCTGCACGAATGATACAAGTTCCTCACTGAGTTTGCAAACACACGCCTCTCGGGTAATAAAGTGAACGGTGCCGCCCTCACGATGATGAGCATGGCTCAGTCTACTTGGAAAAGCACGGTGAAGGCAATGATTGACAAAGGTGATAGTTATGAGAAGATCAAGGCGAAATATCCTTTGATGAGCGAAGATGACTACAAGGAGTTCAAGATCAAGTGCGAGAGCCCCGCAACCTCCGAATCAAGTCAGTGGGGGAAAGAAATGCGGTAGTTGAACATAGGGGTCCACCAACTCGGTCCCGACGGTTATAGAGTGGCGGAGCCTGTATGGGACAAGGAGGACGTGAAGCGTGCCGAGCAAGGCCTACCGCCCCGCTTCGAGAAATACAGTGACAAGCAGACCAGGAACTTTCTCAGGGCCCGGTACAAGGAGGACCCGGTAACAAAGGAACTTACCATGGATCCGAAGACCAAGGAGCTTGAGCTTGTTCTGGTAAGGAATACACCCCCGCGTAATTAGCTCCATATGGTTGCATTCTAATTAATCCCCAATATTTCTAAATGGTTCACGTTCCTTCCGCAGGACAAAGAAAGCAGTAGCGCGGGGTCGTCTCAGAGCTCCCCTTTCGACACCCCTTTGAATAGGGCGTTGAACGTAATGAAAAACAAGGATAAGCTTAATAAGCCGACGTAAGCTGGTTGTGTGGCCGACAATGGCATGTCCACAAAATGGTCGTAATACTATGCCGCTAGTGGGCGAAAGGAGAAAAAAGACCAGCTCGGAAAGCCAGTCGCGCGAGGTTGAAGCACTCAAGGCGCAAGTGGTGTGGATTCCGGAGATGGTCCAAGAGCAAGTGCAGCAACAACTGGTATCGACGCTCACCGGCATTATGCCTACCTTGATTCATGGGATAACGACGTGGATTGCGGGTGGCCAATAGGGGCCGCCCCTGATTCCCTGCTTCACAGCCAGCAACTCGCACAACGCGCAGGCGGCGCCATTGGTGTCGCCGGCGGCGGCGGCGCCATTGGTGTCTCAGGCGGCGGCGGTATTGGTGTCTCCGACATCGGCATTGGAGCTTAATGCACTCGGGTGTACGCCGGCCAGCACCTCGCCAGCAAGCGGCCCCTCCGTCAGTTGCACGCCCACCGTTGGCGGTGCCTCGACATTAGCCGAGCTCGACGGCATCACGGTAACTAAGCCTCTCGGCCGAGGACTTCATCTCCTTGCCTTTGACTAGGCATCCTGACGCCCTACATGTTTTCGCAGGGCGCCGCCGACGTTCCTTGCACTCTCCTGCACTTCGTGGGCGGCGAGTTGGTCGATGTCGCCAAGGGCAGAATCGTTCAACCGGGCAACCCCGTGTTCCACGGTAATCCGATGCCACCCACAATGTATAGGGTTGAAGTGGTTCGGGTGCTGCCAGGCTGCGACGAGCTGTTACCTCCGATTCGACCAACTGGGGCCGATGAAGAAGATGAGATGACCCTCAGCGCCTACGTAAGCTGGCCCCTGCTTTGGCCGAAGAGCCAGATTCGTTTGGGGGCGGGGGACACCACCCCACAGACAAGACCGCCAGTCGTGCCGGCGCCAAGCCATGGCAAGAACGCCGCAATGCTACCGGACATGCCGGACATCCCTATGGCACAGGATCCGGACATGCATATGGCACAGGATCCGGACGACGACGACAACGACGATGGTACATTTACCAACGTCGATAAGTACTTTGCCGAACATGGGTACGGTGACGAGTTCTGCGGGCCTCCTTCTCAAGAACCCAAACAAGACGACCGCGATCTAGCTGGTACGGCGGAGAAACCCAATTGCAACAGGCGTCGTCTGGCGTTCAGTTCTCAGGAGACGCCTCCAGCTGCCGCCTTCACCGAGCCTCAGATAGCGGAGGTGCCAAATATTATCAGCCCCAACACGCTCAAGAAGGCGGTCTGTGAGCAGAACTCGGTCCCATTACAGCAGATCAAGAAGAAGGGCCGGAAACGGCAGACTAAAAAGGCCGCCGGTGCGAGCCAGCCGGCACCGAGTACGATCCGTGCTCAGGACGGGCCACCTTCACCTAAGGATATCTCGAGGAGGGTGCATGTGGCGGGTAGGGCGATGCTACCGACAAATATGCTCAATGCTGCAACCGGTGCTATGCGGAGTCTGCACGACAGTGTTCTTTCTTTGGAGAAGCGGCGTCTCAGAGAGAATGATGTGGCATACCCAGTTTTCGTGGCCAAGGTGCCAGAGGGCAAGGGCTTTGTGGATGGCGCCATCGGGGGTATGATCATCCTGCGGTTTGATGACATCTTTGCTATGTTCAACCTTCATCCGCTGCACTACACCCTTCGTTCGGCTGTTTTCGCTGAGTATGGAGATGCGGATCATTAGAGACAAGACCCCGGACATCGTGATCGTCGACCCCTTCTACATGCGTGCCAAGCTCTTGAGCAGCGCTGGGGACCGCCAAGTCGCGAGTTCACACCTCGAAGACGTCATTCTGGCAAACCCAGATAAGGATAACTTCCTTGTGGCTTACTTTCCCAAGTAAGTCATCCCTTAACCGCCCCGTAACATATGATTTCTTAGATTTCAATCATTCCTTTTTTTTCTAACATTCCGTGTTCTGTGCAGTGACACACATTGCACACTCATCCTCTTAAGCCCGAAATATTCCATGGCCATGTATTTCGACCCGAACCGTAACTCCAAGATAGACTACACAAATATCAAGAAAGTTCTTGATGATGTTCTCCCCGGCTACGCCAAATCTGGAGGCACCTTCATCAGGGCAGTTCGTAAGTACGGCAAGCACGTGTTCGCCCACAATACGATGTTCTGCTGCGTCAAGCAGCCGCCTGGCGGTCAGAAGGATGCCGACTATGCCCTCTGAGGGAGTCCTAGATTAGGGGGTGTTCGGGTAGCCGGACTATACCTTCAGCCGGACTCCTGGACTATGAAGATACAAGATTGAAGACTTCGTCCCGTGTCCAGATGGGACTTTCCTTGGCGTGGAAGGCAAGCTTGGCGATGCGGATATTCAAGATCTCCTACCATTGTAACCGACTTTATATAACCCTAACCCTATCCGGTGTCTATATAAACCGGAGGGTTGTAGTCCGTAGGCAAAAAACTCCATACACAACAATCATACCATAGGCTAGCTTCGTGGTAGATCTACTCTTGTACTACCCATATCATCAATATTAATCAAGCAGGAGTAGGGTATTACCTCCATCGAGAGGGCCTGAACCTGGGTAAAAAATATCTTGTCCCTTGTCTCCTGTTATCATCCGGCCTTGACGCACAATTCGGGACCCCCTACCCGAGATCCGCTGGTTTTGACACCGACATTGGTGCTTTCATTGAGAGTTCCTTTGTGCCGTCCCCTTTAGGCCCGATGGCTCCTTTGATCATCAACGATGATGCGGTCCAAGATGAAACTTTTCTCCCCGGACAGATCTTCGTCTTCGGCGGCTTCGCTCTGCGGGCCAATTCACTCGGCCACCTGGAGCAGATCAAAAGCTACGCCCCTGGCCATCAGGTCAGGTTTGGAAGCCTAAACTACACGGCTGACATCCACGGGGACTTGATCTTCGACGGATTCGAGCCACAGCCAAGCGTGCCGCACTGTCTCGATGGGCATGATATAGCTCTGCCGCCGAACAGCTCCTTGGAGGCCGCATACGCATCAGTTTCGACCATTGATTCGGAGCATACTGCGCCGATCGAGGATCAACGGTTAGACGCTGCCTCAGGGGCTGTGATCTCAGAGGCGATCGAGCCGAACTCTAGCCCCGCACTCCGCATGGCCCGTGACTCCGAGGATCCGGACTCCTCCCCGGACTCTGAACCCCCCGCGCCCCTGCCAATCGAATCTGATTGGGCGCCGATAATGGAGTTCACCGCCGCACACATCTTTCAGCATTCGCCTTTTGGTGACATCCTGAACTCTCTTAAGTCTCTCTCTTTATCAGGAGAGCCCTGGCCGGACTACGGTCAGCGAGGGTGGGATACGGATGATAAGGAAATTCAAAGCCCACCCACCACCCACTTTGTAGCCACTGTCGACGATCCAACCGACATGCTTGACTTCAGCTCTGAAGACATCGACGGCATGGACGACGATGTAGGAGACGACCAGGAACCAGCACCTGTAGGGCGCTGGAAGGCCACCTCATCATATGACATATATATGGTGGATACTCCAAAAGATGGAGATGGCGATGGAACACTGGGGGATGACGCCCCCAAGAAACAGCCGAAGCGCCGGCGTCAGCGGCACCGCTCTAAATCCCGCCAAAACAAAAACGGTGATTCCGGCACGGGAGATAATACTACCCCGGATAACGCCGAAGAACACCCACCTCAGCAATATTCGGCACAGGAAGATGGAGAAGCCAGCCCTCATGAGAGAGCGGCAGACCGAGAGGTCGAGGATGATAACTATACGCCTCCCTCCGAAGACGAGGCAAGCCTCGATGACGACGAATTCGTCATACCACCAGACCCCGCCGAACAAGAGCGTTTTAAACGCAGGCTTTTAGCCACGGCAAGCAGCCTCAAGAAAAAGCAGCAACAGCTTAAAGCTGCCCAAGATTTGCTAGCTGACAGATGGACTGAAGTCCTTACGGCCGAAGAGTATGAACTCGAACGCCCCTCCAAGAGTTACCTGAAGCACAGGCCGCTACCCCGATCAGAGGAGGAAGCACCTACATCACCAGCACATGACATGGCAGACCGGCCACCTCGCGGTCGCGACAGAGAGGCCCCTCGGCCCTCCACCCAAGCCATGCCCCGACGCCGCTCAACTAAGGCACGAGAAAATGCGCCCGACCTGCGAGACATACTAGAGGATAAGGCAGGATAAACAAGATCGATCTACGGATCGTGCAGGCGCCCTACGGCATGTGACAATGATCTTCACTCCAGATACAACAAATCCGGCCGGGCCGAACACAACAGACATAGCGCTTCCGAGCTACGTCGTGATATAGCCCAGTACAGAGGCGCCGCACACCCGCTATGCTTCAAGAATGAAGTAATGGATCATAAAATCCCAGAGGGTTTCAAACCCGTAAACATCGAATCATACGATGGCACAACAGACCCGGCGGTATGGATCGAGGATTATCACCTTCACATCCACATGGCACGCGGCGATGATCTACACGCCATCAAATACCTCCCGCTCAAACTTAAAGGACTGGCCCGACATTGGCTTAACAGCTTGCCAGCAGACTCAATCGGTTCTTGGGAGGACCTGGAAGCCGCATTCCTCGACAACTTCCAGGGCACTTATGTGCGACCGCCGGATGCCGACGACTTAAGCCACATAATTCAGCAGCTAGAGGAATCGGCCAGACAATTCTGGACACGGTTCCTAACAAAGAAAAACCAAATAGTCGACTGTCCGGATGCAGGGGCCCTAGCAGCCTTCAAGCATAACATCCGCGACGAGTGGCTTGCCCGGCACTTGTGACAGGAAAAGCCGAAATCCATGGCAGCCCTCACGACACTCATGACCCGCTTTTGCGCGGGAGAAGACAGCTGGCTAGCTCGCAGTAACAACTTATCAAAGAACCCTGGTAATTCGGATACCAAGGACAAAAGTGGCAGGACACATCGGAATAAGCAAAAATGCCGCGTTAACAGAGACAGCAATGAAGACACGGCAGTCAATGCCGGACTCAAAGGCTATAAATCCGGTCAGCGGAAAAAGCCATTCAAAAAGAATACTCGGGGCCCGTCCAGTTTGGACCAAATACTCGATCGCTTGTGCCAGATACATGGCACCCCCGAAAGGCCAGCCAATCAAACTAACAGGGATTGTTGGGTGTTCAAGCAGGCAGGCAAGTTAAGGGCCGAAAACAGAGACAAGGGGCTGCACAGCGACGATGAGGAGCCCAAGCACGCCGAACAACAATGGACAGAAGGGCTTTCCCCCACAAGTGCGGACGGTGAACATGATATACGCAACCCACATTCCCAAGCGGGAGCGGAAGCATGCGCTACGGGACGTACACGCGATAGAGCCAGTCGCCCCAAAGTTCAACCCATGGTCCTCCTGCCCGATCACTTTTGATCGAAGGGACCATCCCACTAGCATCTGTCATGGCGGCTTCGCCGCATTGGTTCTCGACCCAATCATCGACGGATTTCATCTCACAAGAGTCCTCATGGACGGCGACAGTAGCCTGAACCTGCTTTATCAGGATACAGTGCGGAAAATGGGCATAGATCCCTCAAGGATTAAGCCCACAAGAACGACCTTTAAAGGCGTTATACCAGGTGTAGAAGCCAACTGTACAGGCTCAGTAACACTTGACGTGGTCTTCAGATCCCTGGACAATTTCCGAAGCGAAGAGTTAATCTTCGATATAGTCCCGTTTCGCAGTGGCTATCACGCCCTGCTCGGACGAACCGCATTTGCAAAGTTCAATGCAGTGCCGCACTACACATATCTCAAGCTCAAGATGCCAGGCCCTCGAGGAGTAATTACGGTCAACAGAAACACCGAATGCTCCCTCCGTACGGAGGAGCATACGGCGGCTCTCGTAGCGGAGGTGCGAAGTAGCCTTCTCAGGCAATTGTCCAGTCCGGCCATTAAAAAGCCAGACACTGCCAAGCGCGCCCGGAGTAACCCACAGCAGGACCGCCTGGCACACTCTGAGAAAGCGTAGCAATGCGGCCCCAACCCCAGCTATCGCGACATAGCGAAACCAGTACCTCGCGCACATAACTACGCCCTTGAAATACCATGGGCACAGGGGAAGGGGCACAATAACGGCACGCCCAGAATACGGCTTAAAATGTACTAGGGGCTGCCGGATTCTCTTTTTAATTTTTTCTTACCTTTAGGACTCCATACTTCGGACGACCTATTCGGCAATTCGACTGCCGCAAAAACGATGCAAGATCCAGGGAGGCGGACAAGCCATGCCGCACTATGGAACTCCCAGGTGGTCTCTATTACGAGCGGTATACCTGTTTTAAATACAATTCCGCGGCCTGCCCCCGGTCAGGACATACTGAATAGTCCAATATCTTTTGCTTACCGCACTATTTGTATCGTTCGGCTTTGATAAATAGCCTTTATATAAACAATGCATAGCATTTGTCTATTTTCTGCATTACTCTCTTTTATATATGTTCATTAATGACATGTTGCACCCGTACACTGTGGTACGGCAAGTACGCCAGGGGCTTCAGTACCCTTTAATATGGTGTGAGAAGTCCGTACACTTTCACAAGTGCGGCACCCCGAACTTATAGCACTATATGCATCGGCTCCGAATCATGATTTGGGTCAATAGTTGGGTTTGCCCGTCTCCTATGTTTTGGTGCCTTACGTTCCGCTATAACGGCTAAGGTAGCACTAGGAGAACCACTGCGATTGTGCCCCGGTTGAGCTGGGTTAAGCACCTCAGTGGAGAAAGCTAAAACTGACTTTCATGATGAGGCGAGAGACCGGTCGCTGTTCGAGAGGTTTTTTCGAGTCCCTAAAGACTTATGCCGCTTCGAGCGAGGAGCCAGATTTGTCCGGCCAAGGCGTGGATAGCGCCCCGAACTCGGTCTTCCGAACTAGGGGCTTTGCCGAAATTTAAAATTATAAAGTTCTATGGCTAAGTGAGAGTGTTCAAGCATTATAGTCCGATTGCCTGGTTCGTTGTGCTGAGCGCCTCCCTCGAAGGACCCAACTATGGGAAAAAGAGTGCTCAGGTTTATCCCGAACACCCCAGCGCTAGTGGGATGGGGGCAGAAACCGACGACTGGCCATCTCTCAATTTTTTGATAAACGGCCACATAGAAAATAATATTTTAAATTCAACAAGCATTGCTTAAGCGCCTATGAACAAGTTTTCAGCGCACAGGATAAAAACGAGCGAGTTCATTCAAAAATTACATCCTTGGTACATTCATCCGCCACAAGGTGGGCACCCGCAAGAACATCCTTGTAATAGTTCTCAGGCTTGCGATGCTCCTTCCCCGGCGGCGGCCCGTCCTTCACAAGCTTCTCACCGTCCAGCTTACCCCAGTGCACCTTTGCACAGGCAAGGGCCCGACGGGCACCTTCGATGCAGACAGAGCGCTTGATGACCTCGAGCCCTGGACAGGCCTCCACCAGCCGCCGCACCAGCCCGAAGTAGCTCCCAGGCAGGGCCTCTCCGGGCCACAGCCGAACTATGAAGCCCTTCATGGCCTTTTCGGCCGCCTTGTGGAGCTCGACCAGCTGTTTCAGCTGGTCGCTCAAGGGCACAGGGTGTCCGGCCTCAGCATACTGAGACCAGAACACCTTCTCCGTCGAGCTGCCCTCTTCAGCTTGGTAGAATGCGGCAGCATCGGATACGCTACGGGGAAGATCTGCGAATGCCCCTAGAGAACTCCGGATTCGGGTAAGTAACAAGTAGTTTACTTTTATATTTCTGCTTTGCATAAAGAATGCCTTACCCGCTGCTATCTTCTTAATCTCCTCCAACTCTTGGAGGGCCTTTTGGGCTTCGGCCTTGGCAGACTTGGCAGTCTCAAGGGCCGCCGTGAGCTCGGACGCTTGGGTCTTTGACTCAAGCTCCAAACTCTCATGTTTTTCATGAGAGCCTGAAGCTCTTGCTGCACCTCGCCGACCTGAGCCCCAAGTTTCTCTCGCTCGGTGCGCTCCACGGCCGTTTTCTTTTCAGCCTAGGACAGCGCCTGCTTGAGGGTCGCCACCTCAGTCATGGCCCCTATAATAAGCAGTGCAATCCTGTTATTTTTTGCAATCACGCCTCTCTATAGGCACTTTTTCTGTAAGTATTTCCTACCTTATTTTTCCTCGAGCTGCTGCTTGGCAAGGCCGAGCTCTTGCTCGGTCCGCTTGAGGTCCTGTTTCAGGACACCCACCTCCGCAGTCAGTGCGGCGGTGGATAGCAGCAAAGCCTGCACACGCATATTGACTCTTTATTGTTAGACTCCTGCGAAATTTACTAGATCCTCTATTCGGCTTTTCTTTCCGAACGCCAAAAGAGCATCAGGGGCTACTGTCTATGCGGTTATATTTTTACATATTTTTACTTACCTCGAAGCCCGTTAGGAGGCTAGCGCAAGCTTCACTCAGTCCGCTCTTGGCGGACTAAACCTTCTGGATCACCGTACTCATAATAGTACGGTGCTCCTCGTCGATGGAGGCGCCGTCAAGCACCTCGAGCAGATTGTCCGGCACCTCCGGTTGGACGGAGGCCGCTGGCTCAGAAGGCTTGCTCCTCTTGGAAGGAGTTCGCCTACCGCGGTCCAGAACTATTGAAGATTCCAGCACGGTGTCCGGCACAAAGCCGGGCTTGGAGCCCTGGGGGGTCTTGTCCCCTTTACTCCTGGGTTCCGGGAGGTCGCCCTGCGGCTCCTCCAGGACCACCTCCTCCTGCCCCAGAGCTCATTGCGACGCCACTTTGGCATCATCCGCGATGCGGGGGGAGACAGCGGGCGGAACTGAGTTCACGTCCGATGAATCCAGGGAGCCACTCGATGACTCGTTGAGTTCGGCCCGGGGCGGGCTGCATAATTATGTTCGACATTAGGGAAAGCTGTGCAACAAAGGAACATCATGAGTTATTCTGATATCCAAACTTACGATTTCGCCGGACGCTTGGCCCTGTTTGGCCACTCCTCTTTGCCCTCTTCAGTGTTGGGGGCGTAGTTCGGCGGAGGGGTCTTCCTTTTCTTAGACCCCTCGGCCTCCCCCATTGGGGCGGCCTTCCTCTTCTCTCCTCCCCCCGCTGGGGGGGAGAGGTTTCTTCTTCCTCCTCCTCGTCTTCACGGGGGGAGTGTGTCTCGGACTCGTCGGACAACGAGTCCGACACCACCATATGCTGGGAACTCTTTTGAGTCCCCGTGGCCTTCTTCTTCTTGGCCTTCTTCTCCGGCACCACATAAGGTGCCGGAACTAGCAGCTTCGCTAGCAGAGCGGGGGCTGGGTCTTCGGGCAAGGGATCCGGACAGTTAATCGATCCGGACTTCGCCCGCCAAGCCTGTCAAAGGTGAGGGAGCTTAGATCCCGCATAGAGTCAAACTATGAAAAAACTTAACATCCTGTAAAAGGTGAAAATAGCTTACCTCGCTAGCGTGACGCTGCGAGCTGTATCCGCGGTCCTCGGAAGCGGATGTGGGAGCCTCGGCGCCTTTGGTTAGCACCTTCCAGACATCTTCATACGTCATGTCGAAGAGCCTGTTAAGGGTTTGGTGCTGCGCCGGGTTGAACTCCCACAGATTAAAGCCCCGTTGTTGACACGGGAGGATCCGGCGGACGAGCATAACCTGGACTACATTGACGAGCTTGATCGGCTTGCTCACTAGGGACTGGATGCATGTCTGCAGTCCGGTCACCTCTTTTTCGTCGCCCCACGACAGGCCTGTCTCTTTCCAGGACATAAGCCGCGTGGGGGTTCCGGATCGGAACTCGGGGGTTGCGATCCATTTCGGATCGCGCGGCTCGGTGATGTAAAACCACCATGATTGCCACCCCTTCAGGGTCTCCACGAAGGAGCCCTCGAGCCATAGGACGTTGGCCATCTTGCCCGCCATGGCACCTCCGCATTTTGCCTGGCTGCCGCGCACCACCTTGGGCTTGACGTTGAAGGTCTTGAGCCAGAGGCCGAAATGGGGGCGGATGCGGAGGAAGGCCTCGCACACGACGATAAACGCCGAGATGTTGAGGACGAAGTTCGGGGCCAGATCATGGAAATCTAGGCCATAGTAAAACATGAGCCCCTGGACAAATGGTTGGAGTGGAAAACCCAGCCCGCGGAGGAAGTGGGGAAGGAATACTACCCTCTCATGGGGCCTTGGGGTGGGGAGAAGCTGCCCCTCCTTGGGAAGCCGGTGCGCGATGTCTTTGGACAAGTATGCGGCCTTCCTTAGCTTTTTGACATGGCCCTCCGTGACGGAGGAGACCATCCACTTGCCTCCCGCTCTGGACATTGCTGGAGAAGGTTGAGGTGGGAAGTGCGGGCTTGGGCGCTGGAGCTCGGATGCGCAGGAGATGGATAGGCAAAAGAGGAAGAAGGCGTAGGTAAAAGGGTGGATCCTTATCCCCTTATATGGGCGGATGCGGTTGTGCCTCCCCACCAGCCTAGTAAAACTCGCTTGCCTCCCAAGCGCCATGATAAATGGCGCGGTTGGGTTACCCACGTCCGTATTGATGAGAATCCCGTAAAGGGGGTACATGATCTCTGCTTTGACAAGACGTGCCAAGGAAACCGCCTCGCAAAACATGCTGAGGTGGAAAAGTAAAAACGATTCGAGTAAAGGACTTGGCCGTAGTGTGATGACACACTGCGGAATACGTCAGCAGATTTGATTTGTGTCAATATTATTCTCTCTATGGCAATATGTGGAAACTTATTTTGCAGAGCCGGACACTACTCTTGGTGTTTACAATCTTCTACGAAGGACTTGGAGGAGGAACCCGCCTTGCAATGCCGAAGACAATTTGCGCGCCAGACTCGTCGTCATTGAAGCCTGGTTCAGGGGCTACTGAGGGAGTCCTGGATTAGGGGGTGTTCGGGTAGCCGGACTATACCTTCAGCCGGACTCCTGGACTATGAAGATACAAGATTGAAGACTTCGTCCCGTGTCCGGATGGTACTTTCCTTGGAGTGGAAGGCAAGCTTGGCGATGCGGATATTCAAGATCTCCTACCATTGTAACCGACTTTATGTAACCCTAACCCTATCCGGTGTCTATATAAACCGGAGGGTTGTAGTCCGTAGGCAAAAAACTCCATACACAACAATCATACCATAGGCTAGCTTCTAGGGTTTAGCCTCCTTGATCTCGTGGTAGATCTACTCTTGTACTACCCATATCATCAATATTAATCAAGCAGGAGTAGGGTATTACCTCCATCGAGAGGGCCCGAACCTGGGTAAAAAACATCTTGTCCCTTGTCTCCTGTTACCATCCGGCCTTGACGCACAGTTCGGGACCCCCTACTCGAGATCCACCGGTTTTGACACTGACACCCTCCATCACATGCGGGTGATCGTAAGGGACCATCATCACCTTCTGCTACCAAATAATCTCAAAGATTGGGCCATGAGCTTGTCGGCAATCCAGGATGCGGACATCAGACACGAATTCTTTCGCATCCAGTCGGAGTTTGCGGACATCATCCATCAAGATGTCCTTCATACCTCGGGGCAGTCCTTCCTCAGATATCAACCGTCCAATATTGATATAGACGGAATGCTACAAATGCAGGCTAACAACACCCGCGATTTCATGACCATCACGACAGACGGCGGCTTCATCCACGCTCCTGTCCATGAGTCGAGTCAAAAGTAGTGATGTGTAGTTCTGAAACATTGATTGGCTCATGTTGTAATTAAACTTTAATGAATTGTATGTCTCTTTGGTTTGGACAGTCGTTCAACTTAGATGTAATCGATGCTATTTATTAGTAGGACCATGAATCGTGCTATTAATGTCTTGCTTTTCTCTTCCAATCCTTTTGTTGCATACTTATATATTGCTTATGTATGTATTGTATGTTGTTTGGCTTGTGCATAGAGATGCCGTCGTATGTCGTGTACAAGGGTAAGGTTCCCGGAGTCTACGACGACTGGGAGGAGTGTCGGAGACAGGTTCACCGTTTCAGCGGTAACAGTTACAAAGGGTACACCACTAGGGCGGAGGCGGAATCTAGATACGCCCGCTATCTAGCGGGAGAGAGGAGGGAGCATTGGAGGAACCGGATGAAGACCAGTTTCATCGTGATGATGCTCATCGTGATGACCGCAGCTCTCTTCTATGTGATGGTAGTTTAGATGATCGATATCGACTTGTAATGTGAAGACAAACTCGATACTCGCGGTCTCGAGACTTGTAATGTTTTATCTTTGTTCGGTCTTTTGAATTCAGAGACTAATATGATGAATTGTATTCGGAGACTAATCTTCTATTGTATTCGATGAATCTGCTGTTGCTGTGTGCTACTGTCTATATTCTGTCAAATAATATATTTTGTAACCTGTGCAAAAATCAGAAAAGTAAAAAAAACCTAATATTCATACTAATGGCGCATCACTACAGAGTGCGCCATTAGTATGCCAAAGTATACTAATGGTGCATCACCAAACAGTGCGCCATTAGTATGCCAAGTATACTAATGGCGCATCCATCCGCAGTGCGCCATTAGTGTGCCAAAGCACATGGTTAAATATGGCCCCTGGGAGGCATACTAATGGCGCATGGTGTTATATACTAATGGCGCACTCGGTAGTGTGCCATTAGTATACCAGATACTAATGGCGCACCAGTGGTGCACCATTAGTAATAAATACTAGTGGCATGATACTAATGGTGCACCAGTGATGCGCCATTAGTAGGCAAAACTGGTCCGCCATTAGTAGCTCTTTTCCTAGTAGTGACAACAGGTACTAACAAGAGCAAAGCAGCGGGTAGCATATTTGCGATATTCTGTCGTTCTTGTCAAACCGGAGTTCTTCTTTGAGCAGATTTCCTGCAAAAAAGATCCGTAAGGCACATGCTGAAAAGTAGAAGTTCAAATTGTCATGTGATTTCATAGACAATACCTCATCCTGGGAACGATACCAGTGCATAACAAGGTTTTTCCATTCAATGTCTTCTAAATTTAGCACAGGAGACTTCACCGGAAATTCGTTTATAGACTTGCCATCAAAGTGTGATTTCCTCAGGTAACACCGATACTGCTGCAATGCTTCCTTGAAAACCACAAGCATGCTTTGCTCGTCATGACTATCCAGATTGACCCTCGCCTAGTTACAACAATGTAATGTAAATCATTGATGTGTTCAATCAGCAGAAAACAGGAAAATAATAGCCATGAATAATAGCACTTACACGTAAGTTGGACAGGAAGATGTGAAAATGGTGTTTGTCTTCACAATAATCTTCCCATGAAAGATGGGAATATATGCACGTAGTCCCTAACAACATTCAAAGCATTGTCTTTTAAACTGGGAATAAATGGAATGGGGTTCCAATCTGCAGGAATTGGTCGTCTCTGCAGTTGGGATAAGTCTTCGACCGGTAGACTTTCTGTACTTTTTGCTGGAGTGGGATTTTTCTGTGGTACAGCGGGTGCTATGGAAAATGAAATCGGTATACCTTTTGCTGGAGTGCAGGTCCTATGTGGTGGGGCTAGTGGTGTGGCCAGTGAAGTATGGGTACAGTCTGCTGGAGTCGGTACTACGTTTTGTGCCACTGGTTGTACAACCAATATAAGTGGGGTGCTGTCTGATTTCTCCGGCACCACCACGTTTTTGAAGGACTTTGCTGGTGCTCCTTCAGGTTCGGCAATCACCCTCTTCCTTTTTGATGTCTGATGCAGCAGAACAACATTTGAGTGGAAAAACATGGTATGATGACAGATGGAATATGTATTGATAATGGATGGGCATGGCATCTCGACATATATGATGAGTAAACTAAGTAGATGGCAGTGCAACAAAGTAGAAGAAATGCAAGACAACATATGCAAGATACGCGCAATCAATAAAACCTTGCCAAATTAGAACATGCACCTTGATGGGTGAACAGGACAGGCCATCTGCCTTTGACTCCTCGAGGTTAGAATAGTCATTAGGATGATATTCTGAATAAGAATCAACAGGTGGGGAGCGTACGAGTCACATTGCTTCCAGAATGGCACTCAATGCCTTGGTGGCAATTTTGTAAGTCATTGCAGTGTTCCACAATATTCTTCTGATGCGCGGATTCTGATATTCACTGTAATTGCGTATGATATCTGAGAACCATGAACACGTAAATAGTTGTGAGATTATCTTTGTAATGCAGATGATATTCTAATATAGGGGCACCCCTGTAAACACTTGTGTGCTATCACTGGATTCTGGTGAGAGAGCTCATGTGTGTTGTAATATGGTGTGTGCATTTATATAATCTTGCACAAGTACACAAAAAAATAGGCTCCAGAAGTAATGATAGCTGGCAGATGATAGATTCATAATATACTGTATAGAGAGTTTATTGCCAAACCATGATAACAAGAGCACACATCAACTAGGAAGATCATAGTGTACATAACAGGGGTACACCATAACCAGGATATATAAATCGGGAAAGTGGAACTGGCTGGAAATTACGGTGTTGTATTGCTGCTACTAATTGAAAGCCTATCGATCACGTACATGCCAGCTCTACCAGCTGTTAGACTGCAGATGTCCCTGCTCCCCTTCCTGACAAGGAACATACTGTGCTTCCCATACAGAACACCGCACGGGCCGCCGGCCGAACCACCGGCCCCACCGCCTGTGTTCCTCCGCCACCCCCACCCCAACCCCCGCCCCCACCCGCGTTGAGTTTTCTTTGTTCGACGAGGCCCCACCACCGCCCCCCAAAACCACCATCCCCACCCGAGCCCCTTCGATCGCACCGGCAAACTCCGGCGAGCTCTGAAAAATCGACTGACCCAATTTTTGAAATTTAGTCTACTATGATTTAACTAGTGTTGAGCGTGCCACGGCGGATCTGAAGGTGCAAACCGGACAAAGGCAACTTCGCAACCAAGACAAGAAATCAGAGTAAAGCAATGGTGATCTATTTTCTTGCTGCGATAAATAAGTTGAGCAGATACGAAAGAGTACCGCCTCTGGTGCGACGCCGTGTATGCATCTGCTGAGAATTTGACGGTGCTCTCGCAGCAATGGCTGTCGGTGGCGTGGAAGCAGATCTAGGAGGGTAGACGGTGGCGGCGGGGCGCGGTGGACGAGACGGTCATAGGAGCGCCGCCGGTAAGGTGGACGACGGCGGGGATGAAGCAAGAGGACGGGATGCAAGGATCCTGGTCCGAAGCCGTGGATGAGAGAGGTCGATCTCTCGTAATGGATGGCAGCATCGGGGTATCAGCCCTGGCATGGTGGAGGAGGACAGCGGTGGATGGGGTGGCGGACGACGGCGGATGTAGGAGGGTGGGCTGGAGAGGGTGTTTTGGTGCCCATGGAGTATGAATGGGGAAAAGGGAGGTAGAGAGGAAGGGGGAACCTTGTATTCAGGGCGCACTTGTCTCAAATGCGAGGAAATTTACAAACTTAGCCCCCGTTTCAAATTTCTACTACATCACATCAACACTAGTCGGTTGGGGATAGGACGGTAACATCGCATACACTGAATATTTGCCGACGAGAGTTTGTTTTTGGCGCCCACCGTGTATGAATATGAATCGTGGAGGGAGTCGATTTCGGCCGAGGACACACTGTGTTTTGGCGCCCACCGTGTATGAATCCGGGTGATAGGCGGTTACGTCACGTTTGGGTGAAATTACAAACCTACCCCTACCGTAACCTATAGAAATCCAGCATATAGGCTTTGCGTGGCAGGGATAGGCAGTTGTGATTTCCATCTCGCAGATTTTGGTTTCGGGCGGCTACTGCGACTTTCCCCGCTTCGTTCAAATTTTGCAGAGTGCACGTTTACCGTGCCAACTCAATTCGAATCCCGTTTGTATTCTATTTTTTTTCGGGCGGGATCCATTTTCAATTGGAATTACATTCTATACACATCAGTTTTTATATATACTTTCAAAAGCACAACACCATTTATACATAAATAGGGTTTACAAATGGCATGATCTCAGATTCATAAGGTTGTATCCATCAATTTGGATTTTCAAATATTTGAAACCACTTTATGTTGAAATCCAATGTATGCATTCCTCGATAACTGTCTCCAATTAATGTGTGTTTCATGCGGGTTTTTTTACTTCTCAAACATGTATAATGTGTTTCACACACGCAACATATAGTGTAATCCCATTTAGACATTAATTGCATATAAACCATGCCTTGTTTGTAATTGAAGAATCTATGGATCACCAATATTGATAAACAATATAACATTACACGTGTGCCCAAATTCAAATGAATATGCATGTTTGATACACCAATTTGCGTTATGATATTATCGATGTCGTGATCTCCAGTTTAAATATTTGAATCCCCTTTAATCCAGATATTCGTCTCATATAGCTATCACTCATGCTTATATAGGACTATCTCTCTGGACCTATACGCGTTCATCGTCTCTGAGGTATCTCTAGTGCTACATGTATGTCGACAATGATCTTTTATCTTCGTAACACACTGACGGTACTCTCTCCCTCGACCTTCATCACTCTATCTCTCTCTAAGTATATCTCGCTCCCTGCTATGTGTCTCTAACTATGATTCTCCATGTGGAATCTATTTCTATCACACAAACACAAAACTTTGTCTCCCGGGGTCTCATTTCTCTCTACTATTCCCATGTGTGCCACTCGCACACCCCTCATACAGAGATGTCTTTCGCTCCTTAGATATGAGAGCCGACGACTCTTCCTCTTCAATATCTCTTTCTCACACACAAACACAAACTCTGTCTCCGAGGGTCTCATATTTCTCCATTTTTCTCTTGTATGTCGCTCACACGCACCCTCTCTCCCTAGAGATATCTTGCGTCCCCTCATATGTCTCTCTAGCTATCACTCTCGTTGTGAAATATCTTTCTCTCTCGCAGACACAAAACTCTGTCTCTCTGGATCTCATTTCTCTCCGATATCTGATTGTATGTGACTCACACGCACCCTCTCTCTATCTCTCTCACACCCACACACATAACCCAGCCTTCTGATCCACTATACTCCTATCTCTAACGCACACTAGCTAGCATCTTTATCTTTCTATTTATCTATTTCTCAATCAACCTTCTTTCTCGCCCTAACTCTTGATTCCTATCACGCACACTACATATGTTTCTCTCTACATGCAGTCAAGTGCCCTCTCACACACATTTATAACTTCACCCTTTGAACCACCCGACGGTCATCTCCAACACCCAAACTAGCGGATGTCCCTCTAGCTAGCATCTCCATCTCTGTATCTATCTGTAGTTTCTTTGTCAACATTTCTTTCTCGCATGGAGTCTTGCTTCCTATCACCCACACTATATATGTCTCTCCATGCATATGCATTTATAGGTTGGTCTCTTTTGCACAATCGTTGCGCCTCACTCCCTCTGCTCGCCATAGATGCATGCTCCAGCCCACGCCACTATCTCTTAAAGACAAAAACACATGCTCAATTGTCGGGACTTCTTCCATGCATTCTCACATGCATGCATATTGTCATACCGATCCATCTCTCCCATGTCGTTGATCTTATGACTTATGTCTTCTTTCTTTTATCTCGATCATGTGCACGCACACACACACACACACATCCCACATATACATGTATACCTCTCACACATGCACATTTAAGGTCTCTATGTCTCCATACGTAGTTAATTACCCTCAATCCTAACGCCACATCGAATCGTTCTCCTCTTTTGTGCACATAACTTCCGCCTGGATGGGTAAAACACACACTCACACTTAACAATCTCCTTCTAGCTACCCCCACCTCTCACTCTTCCCCTATATCCCTGAAACCAATAAGACCATCCATTAGTTTAATTCCCGCCTACATGCACCATTGATATATAGTAGTCTTCCTCGGTGTCTCTCGAACAAACACGTTCTCTCAAAATCGACTCCTCTCACGCGCACACAACTTCTCTTCCCTCTCTACGGGCATTTTCCCTCTCGCACCCCATCGTTGGTGGCCTCTGCCATAGTCATCACCTCTCTATGATGAAAGCCATGGACACTTAAATTACATCTGCCACAAAGGACCCCGCGACACACACACACACACACACGCACCCCCCAACACACACACACACACTAAGACTCCATCTCTCTCTCTCTCTCTCACACACACACACAAACACACACACACGCAAGCACGCACGCCCCCCCACACACACTAAGACTCCATCTCTCTCCCTCTCTCTCTCACACA
>NC_057800.1:98460585-98507521 GCF_018294505.1 Triticum aestivum
CATCTCTCTCTCTCTCTCTCACACACACACACCCCACACACACTAAGACTCCATCTCACACACACATGCTCTAGGCGGAGCATTTGTTCCTACCACCCTTCATCCAACCTTACCCGTATGATGAACAATCAGCTTTATTTACTTGCATAACATGGACAAATTCCACTTTACTTTAGTAGTCAGCAAACTTATCATCTGTACCCTTATAAAAAACGAGTTGGTGGTGATGGTGTGTCTGCCATCTTGTAATACAGACTGTATGATCTATATCTGAGGATAGAAAGCAAACTATGATAATTTTACAAAAGATACCCGCACCTCTCTCCACATCATTATCTCCCGCAACCTCATTGCTTAGCAATTAAAAAAGGAATAAGTCTCTAGAACAATCTAGCATGCATGGTGGCCGCTGCCACCTGCCGGCGCCGTCCATCCCCATGCCTCCGCCCATTCCGACTACCAGTCACCACCACGCTCCACTCCTCCTCGCCTTATCTCTCATCTTTCATTTTTTCGATGACATTCTCGAGATACCAGTTTTCCGATAAAATTCTCGAGATATCATTAGTTTTTACACATGGGATTACTCCTGCATGGGTCAATCACAACAGGTGTTCTGTAAAAAATGCATATTGATGTTCCGTGCAATGCACGAGAATCTTGCTTGTAATTATATAACGCAAATCACGAGCAGGAAGTGACAATTTTTTGACACAACCACATTAACATGGCCACGTAAATCACTAGCTAAAGTAAATACCATTATACTTATATCCCGATGCAAAAGGTTGAGTACACGTCCGAAGAGTAGAGTCGCACACACACCAGTTACGTGACGCCCACTTAAGCAGACACGTATGTTACAATTTGTGCACCCGCGGGTACACGTGACGCTGCGCATTTATTTAAGCCGGAAGGCAAACCCAAACAGTAGCTGCATTCATTCCCCTCCCGCCGCCTCTTCTCTGGTCGCTGTCGCCCGGTAGCCATGGGCCGGCCGAAGGTAACAACATACGCCATACTCCCGCCGGAGCGGCACTTTAATATGGAAATTTTAGTGGCCATGCATGCATCTTTTTGTGCTAGCACTCCTATATAAGGGTTGACCGGTCGCTTCCCGCGGACGTGCGTGGGCGGTGGAAGAGGAAGGAGAAGGGAAGCGGGCTGTGGAGTAACGTTTTTACCACAATTTCCTAGGAAACCGAGTGCAATAATTGAGTAGTTTTGCAAACTACCAGTACTACACCTGAAACGGTTCAAAACCTATACTCCCTTGCCAGCGCGCGCTTCCCGTGTGAAATGGTCAGCGTCACCCAGGAGCATCAGTGTCGCATTAATGCCCGGCCAGAGCAGAGGCGACCTCTCACTGGCGCCGGCTTTGAAGTGGCGCGACGAACGAGAGAGCGCCACTTCCCGGTGCACGCGACTTCTCCACGTCGAGACTGGCCATAGGCCCTGTTTGGATCCATGAGTTAGAGTTAGTTTGAGCTAGTTGGGGCTCAAATAGCCCTAAACTATCTAAGCATGAGGGTTTAAATTGGAGCAAGTTGCACCGAACCCACCAAAAAAACTATCCCACCCATGAGGCTTTAAACTGGAGATAGTTCTCATTGGGACCACTGAAAATCACTTTTCTCTCTCCATGAAGTGCATTTATTGTGAATCTAACCCTGTCACCCAAACACCTCTTTGGCTACAGTCAGTTCAGGTTTAGTCATGAGTTAGTCTAACCTCTAGCTAAGTTAGAGTATCAAACAGGAGCAATATAGGACATGCAAGTTGCTCAAAGCATATAGGCAAATTTGTACGTGAAAGGATTTTTTTCTTTTTGAAAACGGAACGTGAAAGGAATGTTTTTAGAATGCTCTTGGCATGTCGCTAACATGTGATAGTTAACCGACCTCAATAGACGGCAGAAACGCCAGCCCGCCGCACTTTGATAGAGATGAGGAGGGAGAAGCGATACAGGCTGCTGGATTACTAGAGATAGGTGTTGCATGGAAGCCAAGAAATATGGTGATAGCGTGGGTTAGCCATGTACTAGTATGATGTAACTACACTTGGCTGCCGTGTTTCTACTCTTCCAGTCCACTGTGGAGATGATTGGTTAATTTTATATCATTGAATAATATTAAATATTATGAGTGCAGACGCTCCACCACGAGGTTCCTTGCTCCTTCTCGGTCGTCCGGAATCTATGTTCTTCCACTCTATTTTTTTATGTGAGCTTTGTTCATCCTTTTGCCAACACGCGAGACATCTAGCATCAAGGTGCACGTGTTATGCAAGCATCGTTCCATCTATATGAAGAACGCGTGGGACTGGAACTACGAGACGAACATGTACCCAGGAGTGGACGTACGAACCTGAGTAATGTAGCACAGTAAGTGAGGTAGAAAGGCACAAATCGTATGAACATGCGTGGCATATAGGGTGTGTTTGGTTGCGTTCTCATCTCAGCATAGTTGTTCCCTCTTCAGGCATGCTCAACTCAACACCCCTCTTCATGCATGCTCTCTTCATGCATGCTTCTAGTGTATTTGTGCTAAACTAGTGTGGACTCATGCACCCTCCATACACTCTACCAAACACCCAAAAGTAGGTCGAGAAGGGAACTCTTGGGCGGCATTTGTCTCTTACTACATACTACCACTAAATGTTGTACGTGCAATGCACGATGATGTTATGGAGTACGTGCCTAAGTACTCTACTACTACTATATTAGTTGGAGGCACATATTAACTTTTATATTTGTTTACGTGTATGCCTCGAGACCTTCCAACTAGACGTGTCTTTGTCTCCATTTTTTTTGCGGAAAACGTGTCTTTGTCTCAAGGTCGCACTTTATATCGTTCATACCACTAAGTACTACTACGTGTGGTCTCCGACCCATAAGTGGAAGAAGTGGAGACGCTCTACCACGCTGTTTTTTTATGTTGGGCTCTACCACGCTGTTCATGTCCCACTCCTTTCGCTGACGTGTGGGACATCCATCACGTGCCGTGTTTGGCACCCTTCATCGTAAGAGTTGAAACACTAGCATTCATCGGAAATAAAAATTAATTATAAATCGAAAAGAATACTACTCCGTTTGCCAACATGTGGGACGTCGACCATCCTGGTCCACTTGCCATGCACGCAGAACTCCAAGGGAGTCACCCAGGTCGCCACGCTACAGTAACAATGACTAATGAGCCATCAAATCACAGGCCCACTTCCCACTTTGAAGTTGCTTGGACGAAGGAACCATCATGACTTCGTTGAATTCCGCTTCTTAAAGAAAACTACTGTACCAGCAGTACTGCTAGCTACAGTAGTTACTACAACAGAGGCCTCCTTTCGTTCATAGGATAGGAATATGAAAATCATAGGAAGTGAGATGACATGCATCTCAATTCCTATAGAGAAAGAGATGCCATTTGATGCTTAGGATAGGAATTTTTCCATTTAGTCTAGGCTAATGTACTGGTAATTTGCTCTAAAAACTACAGTAGTAACTAGTAGTACTGGTACATGCTCGTACTCAGACACACACACACACACACACTAACTACTAGTACTACTACTTCTCACATGCTGGCCAGACGCCGTCGTTCTCCTTCCCGGCTTTGTCGGCGACACCCCACCGTGCTTGGATCTCCGCCGACCTCTCCGCAGTAGCGCGTGCATCCTTTTCTTTCTTGCGGCGGCGGGCCTCTCTTTTCTTGAGTTCTTTCTGACTTTTCAGGTCCCTCTGTGCGGCTTTGGCCGCCTCTTGCTCTACCGCCCATTCAGCCTTGGCATCTTCAAATTCCTCCCACATAGTTGTGAGGTCGCGAGCGGCGATGAACTCAGCACGGCAGGATGCCATCGCTTCCCTACCATTTTGTGTGCGGTCGTGGGTGGCAAGGAACTCGGCGCGGCGGGATGCCATCACTGCCTTACCGGTTAGTGTGCGGCGCGGTGGCATGAACAACACTTGGTGAGAGCTCTGGGTTGGAGTGGCCGGACAACCGTATAGTGCATTGGTTTGTCATGAGCTCAAGGACAGAAGACGAAGCAAATTTGGATTCCCCTTCAATCCTAGTCATTTATTACCGAGTAAAATGCATTGGCGGTCATCGAACTTGTCTTGGTAGCTCACTTTGATCATTATATATGAGATATGGTGATTATACGATCACTGGCTCAGCGTATAGCTCCATATTTGTATGGTTGACCAGTCAAACAGTCCGCATGCGCCTCATCAGCTCGTGTTCTTTATCTATCTACGCGGGCCTACCTGTCAATGGAGAAAGAAATACTGTAAAAACCAAAATTATGCTACAGTCCGAACCGCTTCCGGAGCCCGCTCTCACCGCCCTGGCCCCTCAAGATGCCAGCTTCCCGCCGCATGCATGCATAGCAAGTAGTACTCCTTATGTGGAGGAGAGAGAGGCATTGACAAATACAAGGAGTGGGCTCTGCAAGAGCCCGTCTCTACACATGCTCCTAGGTATAAAAAATAATTCTAAAAAAGGCATAAAAACAATTGTGTCTTAAAAAAAGAAAGGTAAAAAACATTTGAGAGGAAATAGATAGAGAGAAAGTGAGAAAAAAGCTGTAACATGGGCATTACATGAGGAAGGAGGGAGTGGTGCACATGCCAAGTTCACTAGGCTGCCGTGTTTCACACTCCTCCGTCGTAACAGTGGGGACAATAGCTTTCATAAAAAATAAACAATGAATACTCGTTGCTCGTCCTCTATATCGGAAAGAATACTTTCATTCGCCGACATGTGGGACATCGACCATCCTGGTCCACCTGCCATGCACAAAATTATCCTGGTCTACCCCGGTCATATCGCAGGCCCTACCTCTCCCACTGTAAGTTGTTCGGACGAAGGAACCTTCATGACTTCGTTGAATTCCACTTCTTCAAGAAAACTTACTGTACCCGCAATACTGCTACCACACGCGAAGACTGGACGGCACTGTACCACGTCATATCACTGAAACCCACTAGGCCAAACTAGCCTGCCTAGGTCATCTATTTTGGAACGGAGGGAGTACGTCTCTGCACTGCTATGATTTTGTGTTGCACGTATATCACTAAAACCCACTAGGCCAAACTAGCCCGCCTAGGTCATCGATCGCTAAGCCTACAATTTTAGGAGCTAGGGCTATTGGTCGATCGACGAGTGATAAGTATAAGCGTACCACGAGCTCATCAGCCCCAACGTTTCTCTTTGGTGAGTGTTTTGCAAGTACTATAGCTCACACATTAGCTAGCCTACTAACACCAAGAATCATCAAACAAGCCCTGCTAATATGATAAACAGTTCAAACTTACATCTAATCATGCCATATATTACATCAAAAGCTGGCGAGGATACATCTGTTTCCATAACTCGAAGAGGGTTCGCATGATTCACTATCAAACAAAAGTAGCAAGATCCGCCCACACAAGACAGTGCACTAGCCCTAAGATGGTTTGATAACACGCATCGTTCTGGTAATTAAACACAGGTCAATGCAAACTACCCTGAAGGATTAGCGCGACCAACTATTTCTTTTCATCGATCTCTCGGGCAATGACCACAGCACGGACAGCGGCATGGGAATCGATTTCTGGGGTGATGTCCGCAGGACTGACCGCGACATCAGAATTGATCTCTGGGGCGATGTCCATAGGATGGATAGCGGCATCGGAATCGATCTCCGGGGCAATGCCAACAGGACGAGCCACGACATCGGAATCATCAAGGACGTCCACCAGCACCTGCACAACACTAACATATTAGCAAGCACATTGCAAATAATCAAAAACCACAACTGTGGTAATAAGCCATTATTTTTTACCTTGTGCAGCTCACCGGGGGATCTCATCCCTCCGGGGGCCATCTCCTCGTCCTCGATGGGGGCCATCACCTTGCCAGGGGAATACTGCTTCTCAACGGTGACTATCTCCTCAAACTCGGTCTTGAGCCTCACATAGGTGGCAATCAGAGTTCCTGGGGTAGGCACGATGGGGCCATTGCTGTTCTTCCAACTTTCTTTGAGGAGTTCCTCTGCCAACGTCCTCAACTCTTGGGCCAGTGCTTGTTTCTTGGAGTTCTTTGTCTCCATGGGTTGGCCCGCCAACATGGTCAACTCGTTGGTCGGTGCTTGCTTCCCGGAGATCGTTGTCTCTAGTGGGTTGTCCGCCGGCAACTCTTTGCCTTATGCTCCAGGATCCATCAATGAACTGACAAACAAAAAGCAATCAAAAGGAAACCACAATCGCAATGAAATCGGGAAAAGAATAGGATGTGAGAATCGGTCGGTGCTTCGCAAAAAGAAGATTCTTGGAATGAAAATATAGCAGCATAACTAATTCGCCCACCTTTCCTTCATTGGTACAGAAGAAAAATGGCAGAAGTGAGTAGCCTGGAGTGAGGTTTTCTTGAAGAAAGGGAAGAAAGGGCTTGAACGAGCATTCCAGTGAAATGATGGTTGCTTCGTCCAGTCCAACTTGGAGGCCACCTTATCACTGCTGGTAAAGGTGTGCATTTTGTGATATGACGGGTCATGACGGCCACACCGGGGTAACAGGTGAGTCTCGACTGTAGCACCTCGCTGTGATTTGGTGGATGGCACGCGAGTCCGGATGCTTTGAAATGTCCCGCATGTAGATAGAGCGGCTAGTCATATACTCCCTCCTTTCCAGTTTATAGGGCTCAATTCAAAAATTTCACCAACCAAGGTAGATGGTGAGTGGTGGAATCCTTTTTGTAATTTGCAAAAGCACCCAATTAATGCTCTTGTTTTCTTCAAAAATGTATGTTTACCAATGTATTAATTGCAATGCATGCATGCATAAAGTACATGCATTGGTCAATTTTCTCTTAATACCTGCATGCAATTATTTAATGCACCTTGGAATCTGAACTTGTGATGGGGAACAACCAAATTGAGCCTTATAAAATGAAAAAACTAAGGTTTTGAGATAAGCCCTATAAACCAGAAAGGAGGGAGTAGGAGTGCTCAGTATTGTGCACCGCGACCAAGGCGGAGAGGAAAACGAGAGAACTACATAATTAATGCATGAGTTTAATTAGGGTAGTTTTGTAAAGTATGAGATACATTTCTCCAATCGCAAAATGCCTTGGTTCATGAGATTTGAGATTTGAGCCCTATAAACCGGAAGGGAGGGAGTACTGCACACGGTGTAGTCTAGTCACTTGTTGAAATCTCTAGAAAGGCAAATACTCCTTTCCGGTTTACAGGGCTATACTACTCCCTCCGTCTAGGTGTGTAAGTCATCTTATGAAAACCAAATACGTAGTCCCAAAACACTTAGGCGCGGTGCATTAACTTCTACCTTGTTTCTTGTTTCTTGACATATCAACCAATAAGAGATGAGAGGTGTGCATGCTTTTAATGACTTGCAATGGCTAGTTCATTGCATGCAATGCTATTAATTAGCAAATAAACATTGGTGACCCCAGGAGGAAACGGTGCTAAGCACATGGACCTATGTAGAATGAGTATCAACCAATGTATAATGGAGTTTAATTGTTAAACAATAGCAATTTTGTCTCATGCAAGAGCCTGGCTTGTACTCCAAGGAACCGCACCACGCGAGCGTTCGCAATTGCCACGTTCGGGTTGCGCTTGGCTCTTCGCCTCTTCGAGAAGATGAACAATGATGTTACTCCTACTTCTACAGTACTGAATCCACTGCTGCATGTCCGTCCACCTCGTGCGGGAGGGATAGCGTGTAGTGAAAGCTTCTACTTACTGCTCCTGCCTTTGCGTCTATGACAGGTGGGCCCAATAGGTGGTTGGCCCTCCTGTCATGCAGCCAAAGGCAGGTGCAGTTAAGGCACCGGAGCTTAGTCCGCGAGGGAGAGGGTGTTGTAGTAATCAAATTTCTTGGTCTTGTACGAGTTGATGAAGATGGGGGTTGCTTGCTTGCTAGGGTTGCTTGCTAGGGTTGCTCACTACGTATATATAGGACGGAGCCTCCTCGCTTGCTTGCTAGGGTTGGTATGTTCACACACTCTCATCCTCTCCAGATCTAAACAAGATAGGGGTAGTAATACTGTCTTTCTCCCTTTAAAGAACACTGGCTTTCTATCCTCACCGCTGGTTATAGATCCGGACGTATCCCCCTCCGCCGGTGAAGGGGAGGAGGGGCAGCGTTTAGGCCATCGTCGACAGCGAGGGAGGAGACCCATTGCCGGCCGCACCGTTATCTCTAGCCGAGCGCCGGCGCGGGAGGTCCTCTGATCCCTTCGTCGTTGCCTGTGGGCGGATCCGGCCTCCCGCTGCCCGCCTATCCACATCCCAACGACCTTCAGGTATATCTTCATTCGAAACCGCCTTAGCTATACTTCCCCAGCTCGCTACGTTGCTGCATGTGCATCATTTTCTACCTCTCAGCCCCTCTCGATCGGATGGTCCAACGTCACATATTTTTTTCTTCTATTGTTAGAGGTAAAGCTACTTCATGGAGTCGAATCTTGTACTACTTGTTTCAAACAAGAAATAAAGTGGGGGTGGGGGAATTTAGTATGTACATCGGACTAGGTACAAACAGGAAGGAAAGGGGGTGAAAGTAGTATAGACTGGTCATCCAACCGGTCTCTTGGTCCAAAAGGGAAATACAGGGGTAACATTGTACATAGTGGTATGGCCAGGACTAGATTTGCTATCCACACATAGGAGTAGGTGGCTAGAGTGAACAAAAATTGGACCAACCGAGATATGTTTCTTGGATGTTTGTTTCTCGGGGGAACAAACTATGAATCACCACTTTATGCCCCTCTTTACGTACATGGTGCTGGACTGCTGGTGCACCCACTATCCCATGCCCTTATACCAAATATTTAGGCTCCGTTCGGAATAAAGGGGTAGAAAATAGAGGTCTTGATGAAAATAGAGGAATAGGAAAGGAATGTAGGTATAAAACTATGGAACGGCGAACCGGAGGAAACTCTCAAGAGAATGTGTTCGGATGGACTACAAAATGTATAGATTTGTTTTTTTAGAGTAGCATGCTTGGCAGTATGAGATGCTATTTGTTTATTCAGCTGCACAGTGACTACTCTTGTCCTCACCTCACGTACCACACATAGGTTGATTTTTTTATTCCGGCAACACAACATAGCAAGCTGTCTAACGCATGGCAGCGAGTGCCTGCCTCGGGCTTCCGCCCAAAAAATGAGCATCGCATGGATGTTTCTAATCCTATGGAATCAATACTACCAGACCATCTTTCCTATGAAACACTATTCACCTTTCCCGTGTTCTGAACAGTTGGAAGGGAAAGAATACCGTAGGAATATGTTCCTACGAAAATCCTGCACCAAACCTGTGAACCGAACGCAGCCTTAGCTGTTCTTAATCTAATGTCCCTGGTAAAAATGAAGCCATGCCACTGTTATAAGCCATGACAAGTTTAGCCAAATGTTTTTGCCTGTAATTGTTTGAGACTCTGACTGTTTCCTCTGTGCCTTTTTGTGCAAACAGGGATATCCAATTCACCTGGTTGCTGTTGTGACCTTTTGGTGCACTGCACAAAACTCTTCTTAAAAGAAGTGACTTTTGTGTTGTTTAACTGGAATGTCAGAATGGAACAGTTGGTTCATTTTGGTGGAACTGCAAAAAGGGAGATCTGTGTTCCAATCCTCATCATCCATATTGGCGCCATAACCTTCCTTTAGGTAAGAATGATATTTAATGCATGTGTTCATCTCTATTTTCCGACTGCCATGAGAAAATAATGCTGTTTTTTACTAGTACACTTGTACTCCCTCACTGACAAAACCAATTCTGAATTATAAGGCCAATCATGTACTTGGTTTCACCAACTGGTGAGGAGAAAGAGAAACAGAGCATGAAGAGGAGGAAGAAGAAGAATAAACAGTGCCAAGGCGATCTTGCTGAAGCCAGAGGCCTCAAGTCGAGGCCATTCAAGGGCTCCGGCAACGACTAACTTACATGTGAGACGATACTCCAGGGAGCCCTTCATCTTCTGCTGTCTCACTTAATTAATTAGGAGTACTTAAGTACCACTAATTTATTACTGCCTAATTTTCCTGTTGGAGTTAAACAAATCTTTAGTAGGACCCTATGCTGAATCATGTACGTGTGTATGTTTGTCTATGGAGGTGAATCATGTGGTGGAGCAGGGAGGGAATATTATTAGTGTCATGACATAATAGTGCTATTGTTTTGCATGTCAATTTATTGCCGTTGGTTCAATGAGGTAATGTTTTGTGTATTGTCCATCATGAATTTGATGCTACTGGTTGAGTAATATGCTAATGTCTTCCTATCCTTTCTCACTAAGCTAATGAAGGTTTCACCTTGTTCCTACTTGTGCAAACATGGATCATGTTGTGCCAATCATACATTAAATGGAACTACACAAGACAATACAATGAACTGTATCCCAGCCAGTGCTTTAACTCTGCTGGAAGTTCTTGATAATCTTTCGATATTATCTCAGCACTGGTAAACAAGAGTGATTTCAACCATATATTTGAAGTGCACAAAAATATATACTATTGTGTGATTCCAGTGAGTGCTTTATCATCTCTTATGGGACTACATGAATAAGCTTTTTTTTCTCAGGTTGGTACGGGCCTAAGGCCTTCATCCATATTAGTTTGTTGTCATCTCTATTTGTATCGTGCTACTGTCATGAGAAACTCCTTTATCTTTGCACATTAAAGTTTTGCAACCTATGATAAATGGCAATGCTTTGAGTGTTGAGTTGAGCTAATTGGCACTGATTAAATAAACTAATACCTCTCTTTAAGCAAGACTACTATGTTGGTAACTTTACCCATTAATATAATGAGGGTGCTTCTATTTGTTAGTGTATGTTTCATAAACTAGTCCCACTATTACAGTAATCTCACTCTCTCAATATATGTGCCAACAGGGATGCTCGATTTTGGTGGAACTGCACAAAAACTTTGGGTGCTTCATTGCCTCAACAGCTTCCGTCCTTTCCTGTCAGTCGCTAAACTCCGCATGCTTTCTTCCTTTGCTGTCAGTCACTTGCCTTATCTCGGCTTCCAGTCAGAGGAAATAGTAATTGATATGCTACCTCACACAGGTTGGTACTGGTCTTTATCCTGATTATTGTGCCTGTCATATGTATTGGTAATTTGGTATTTTGCTACTGTTTGCCGATTTCATAAAGGAGTAATTTGGAGCCTGAACTCGCAGGAAAATCATTACATCGGGTGATTTTAGTAGAACTGCACAAAATGATCAGATGTTGATAAGAAGTGCCTATATTCATTCGAGTATCAACCAGCGTCAACCAATTGTCAAACTCCAAGTGTTAGGAGAGTGAACGCCAAAATGCTTGGTGCATAGCCCAGAAAAACTCAGTCCAGTCTTTGGTCCCAACTTGTGCCTTTGGTTATCGACACTATGGTAGCGAACTATATGGCATGGAGTCTAAAGATTCCAGACAAGTTGGTTGACGCTTATATTCATCTGGCACTTAATCAGTCTGCACGCCAAGGATGCTCCGTTTCAGTTGAACTGCACAAAAAATTTGGGTGGTTCATTTTCTCAATCGCCTCGTTTCTCGTCTGCAATGTAGTATTTTGGCGAGATACATGACCAAGATGAGTTAGTAAACTGCTTGGATAAAAGTAGTGGCCAAGTTGCTCAAACCTCCCTCGGCACGAGGCCACTATTTGAGGATAAACCTACAAGCAAAGCTCAGATTGTCTATGCTGCCTCTTATGTACTCGAAAGTTTACTCGTACAAGAAATAATTTTAGCAAGAAGTACCTCCTATTGAACACCATTTACCACTCCGTACCCTAGGTAATTAAAGTTCGTCCATGGATCATATTGGCTGTGATCTCAATCATTTGGATGCATAAACATACTGAACATGTGTATATCTGAATCTTTTTGTAAATTATGTATGAATATTGTCATGTGATCTATCAATCATTTGGATGCATAGATATGCTGAGCTTGTGTATATATGAATCTTTTGAGTTGTTGATTGCGAATGTTGGCTATGGATATGAATGTGTCCTGTGAACTTGAGTTTGATATGAATGTTTACTTTTTCTATTGTATTTGTGTGTGAACTTGTTAGTATGCCTACTGTGGGGTATAAAACGCAGGTCTCTTATAAAAGTAATGCCGTGTCCAATATATGTTTTCCCTTCTAACCACATTATATATATTTATATTATTATTATTATTATCGTATATTTTATAGAGACTTATATATACATTATAAAAACATCCCAACTTATAAAAGTAAATGTTTAACGAAAGTTGGCAAGGAAAATCCTGGTTGTTTTTGACTTACAGGCAAGGAAAATCCTGGTTGTTTTTGACTCACACACAAGGAAAATCCTAGTGATTGCGAAGATTTTAAGGACCAATTTAATAATAACACGCTCATTTTTATTTTGAGCAATAACTTGCTAATTTCTTAATTATATATATATATATAAAATGTGCCTCTCCGGTTCATTCTTTGATATTAATTGCTCCTTCTAACATAACATTATACGTATATATAACAAGCCCACCTAATACGTGTATTTCAAGGAAGTGCAAATGGGCTGGGATTTCTTAGAAAATATAAATGGGCCTGATTGACGCGAAATTATTTGTTCACCCAGCCCAGCAAATGGACTGTACATTCTAGAAAACATGGGTTAAATATATGCCACATTTTTGCAGGCTGACATGTGGGCCAATAGGTCGAAGCCTACGCAGGGCGTTGTCAACTTGGTTAACAAATGATTGTGTCATCCACAACCATTGGATTTATATCCAACGGCCGGCATGCACCTTCAATCTCTCATCTTCTTCCTCCAGCGTCGCCGGGACCGCCTGGTCCGGCCTCCGGCGGCTAGCGGCTCTGCTTAGCACACATCGCTGCGAAGCGCTATCCCACCATCGGCCAGGCTATCCCTCCACCCCTCGCCACCTCCTGTTATTATCCATAGACTACAGCCCCATGCCGCAAGAGAACCAGTTATAACCCTTCTCCTCCTCTCAATCCGCGACTCCACTGCCGCGTTTTCCCATCTCCGAGTCGTTCCCATCCGGGGCCTCGCCGTCGTCCACCGCCTCGCTACGTTCGGTGCGGCCTGATCAACAAACGAGAGTCATCGGAAGAGGACTTTACGTGGAGAGCCTGACGGCTGGGACCCACGAGGTCCATGGTCACACGCAAGGAAAGTTCCTCCTTATTAAGCTGAAAAAATGTTTCCTCCACCTGATAGCTAGGACCCACCGGCTGTATCTTCGCACAGAAGGAAGTGCCTCCTTGTTTTGCGAAAAAAATTATTCATCCCGTTGACAGCTGGGACCCGTCAGATTTGGTGACTGACTTGTGGGCCTACTAAGCGGACGTGTACAATCAGTAGTATATTTCGTCTGTTGGTTGAATAAATGTGTTGTTAGAATGACAAACACAATGTTTTGGAAGTCGTTGCACGGTTTGATCCATTAGTGCCCCATACCGTACGTAGCGCATACTATTTATGTCGGTGAACTAGAATAGGGGTACCCTAGTACCCCGAACTTGTGCACGGGCAGTTGCAGCACCCCGCGGCAAAGGCTTGCCGGGCGAACGCCAAGATCCCCCAAGGTTCCCTTGGAGCCATCCAAGAACAAAGTATTTAAGCTAAGGAGACAAGATCCCCGGCAAGAGGAGCTTGCCGGGAAGGCCAACCAAGGCGCTCCAAGGAACTTGCCGCGACGCGCCACGCGCTCCGGCAAGGCAACAAGGCCCCGGCAAGAGGAGCTTGCCGGGAAGACTAAACAAGGTACACCGAGGCCCGATGAGCGACGAGCTTCTGGACCCGGCGAGATAACAACAGCGGCAAGGCGCTTGCCGCGGCAGGCGGCTACTCTGCGCCCACGCTCCAGCGCATCCACCAACGTGTCGCTCTGGGGGCCTCTCCGGGCGCGCGTGGCGGGAGGGTGTGCAGCCAGCGGTGCGCAGTGGCATGCGAAGCTGACAAGATCGCCATCGTGGCGAACGGTGGCACCCCTAACGGTCCTTTTCTGCACTGTTCGGGCGACTCAGATGGGCATTTAATGCCCTTGTCCCCTGCCGTCAGGGTTAGGTAGGGTGCACTGTACAAGCAACTGTATCAACTACCTCGCTTTTTATGTTTTTACCCTCCTCTGCGTTGCCACCTGTCGGTCACCCCTTTAGCGTATAAAAGGAGGCCCATGCGCAACGTAGAGGAGGTACGGGACAGTTTTGCTTCGATTCATTCGTAGCCCAGAAAACATCACACTCTCTCGCTCGAGAGCAAGAACACCAGATAATACAACTAGAAAAGCAGCAGTAGGAGTGTTATCTCTCTAGAGAGCTCCGAAGCTCGGTAAACTGCTCGTGTGCCTCACCTCGATCTGCTCTTCGTGCGACCTCCGCCCCTCGCCGAACCGAAAGGGGCCCGGTCCGCCGGCCCCATAGGTGTTCGTGGATCAGTTTTCCCCGATATCTTTGGCGCGCCAGGTAGGGGGTATTGAGATTGTGTGAACCAGATCCGGCATTCACACGAGCTAGATCTTTATTCCCTTCATCAACATGCCACCGAAGAAGAAGACTTTGGCGGCAGCCGCTCCATCCACATCACTTCCGCCACCGTTGGAGCAAACGAGTGGTGGGATGGACGCCGGCGGAAGAAAGGACGTCGACGAGGAAGCTCATGATGCCACCAGGTCCAAGAACAAGGCTGCACAAACCTCGGCGACTGTACATGTTCCACGCCACTCTCCGGAGGCGCAAGATCAACAGCGTCATGGCACTAGCAGTGCCATACGCATGATAGCCCAAGACCAAGCTGGTGGATCTCGAGGCGCTCAAGACCAGCATGCACGCCAGCGTGCTGGCACGAGCGGGGCACGGTCGCCTGGATGGGATACTGCTCCTTCTAACATAGTTAGAAGTTCAAGCACGTCCCGCTCCTCGCGCCGTCCGCCACTGCTACCCACCACTCCAGCAGAAGCTTTGGCACGAGCTCAACTTCTCCTAGATTACCCTCCAACGTCGGACAAGATCGACGAATGGAGAGCCACCATTCAGAGTCTCATTGGCTACGCCAATGGCGACACTCCACGGCGGCCGAGTGCGTCGCCGCTGCGGCAGGGCCGCCGGACGCGAGCCGGTGGCGATGAAACGGGCGGAGGTGCAACTACCATGCAATCACCGCCCCGAAGGCCAAGATCGCCGACTCGCCGGATCCACCTCGACAGCGACTCCACTGCATCGTCGGATCCACGAGCTCGTCGCGATCAGCGCCAAGTTCTTCATGATCGACAACAAGAAGACGCTCGAACCCGCATCGAGCGCTAAAGAGAAGCGCGACATCAATCCGACAAGCGCGCTGGGCCCTCTGTTGACATGCATGCGCCAGGGGAACCAGGCGATCTGCCATACGCAGTAGGTTGTCCTGCGTTCACTCGTGAGCTGCGGCAAGTCTAGTGGCCCAGCACAAAGAACTTCAAGCCAAACGTACCGGAGAAATACGACGGCAAGACGCATCCGTCAAAGTTCCTCAGCATCTACACCATTGCGGTACAAGCTGCCGGGGGACGAGATGACAAGATCCTTGCCAACTACTTCCCGCTGGTGCTCAAGCCCAACGTCAGATCCTGGCTCATGCACTTGCCGGACAACTCCATATCCTCTTGGGCTGATCTGTGCCATCAGTTTGTCGGCGCCTTTACCGGCGGACACAAGCCTCATGGCCAGGAGAGTGATCTTCATCTGCTCGCCCAGAAGGAAGGAGAGCCCCTGCGCAAGTACATTCAGAGATTCAGTAGTGTGCAGCACAACATCCCAGACGTCCACCTTGCCGCGGTGATCAGCGCGTTCCATCAGAACGTGCGGAACCGCAGGATGCGGGAGGAAATGGTGATGTGCAAGATCAGGGACGTCAGTGAGTTATATGCACTGGCCGACAAGTGTGCGCGTGCTGAGGAAGGGAGGAGACTCCCCGGAGAAAATATAGGAGCGGGGGGATCTGACAGTGAAGATGCTGCCCCGACAAGGAAAAGCCGGCGGTGGAACAACAGAAGGAGGAAAGGCAAAGAAGTTCTAGTTGTTGAGCAGTCCGGCAACGGTGGCGGCGCCAAGGAAGCCAAAGCTGGTGACTCCGGTAAGGAGGTTGCCGCGGAGGCAACAGTTGCCGACAAGCAGGACGGCCCCAACAAGCAATATTGCAAGATCCACCGCACCAAGGGCCATGATCTCCAGAAGTATAAGAAAGTCGAACAGCTTGTTGAGCAACAGAAAGCTGAATACGAGCGGCGCGACAAGGAGAAGGCCCAGGAAGGAGCTGGTGGATCCGGCAAGAAACGTCCCGGCCGAGGAGGACACCGCGGCAAGGCCAAGCAGCGGCAAGGAGACAGACCTCCTCGCGGCCGCGACAAGGATGAAGATGATGGCGACGATGAAGCTATGGATGATGAGGAGACTGATGAGCAGGAGTTCCAGAAAGCCACAGAGGTCCTGTGCGTTGACGGTGGTGCTTCTCTGCATGCCTCGCACCGCCAGCTCAAGCAGTGGGTGCGGGAAGTTAATGCAGCAGAACCACCCGTCGAGTCACGCAAGCTTCTGAAATGGTCCAGCACGCCTATCATCTTTGATATTGAGGACCACCCGGATCGCATAACTACGGTCAGGTGCTTGCCGATGTTGGTTTCACCAACAATCCGCAACCTCTAGGTCACTAAGATGCTAGTTGACGGCGGGGCCGGCTTGAACCTGATCTCCTCCGCGGTGCTCCAGAAGCTCCAGATCCCTGACAGCGAGCTCGAAGAGACCGGCACATTTCAAGGAATCAACCCGGGAAGGAGCAAGCCAAAGGGAAAGATCACGTTGCTGGTAGCATTTGGCAGTGAGCTGAACTTCAGGACTGAGAGGGTCACGTTTGACGTTGCCGACTTTCCATTACCTTATAATGGAATCCTTGGCCGTCCGGCACTCGCCAAGTTCATGGCAGCCTCTCACTATGCGTACAACGTACTGAAAATGCCAGGCCCAATAAGTGTCATCTCTGTCCCTGGCGACAAGAAGGATGCTCTTATCTGTGCCGACAAGATCTACCGGGAAGCAGCAGCCGCAGCAGAACGCAAGCGCACCTCTTCGGAGTGCTGCGCTACCGTCGAGGACGCACCGTCGAGCTCCACCGGCAAGCGAAAGAAGGCAATGGCAGCTCCACCTGAGACCAAGAAGGTGTCCGCCAAGGAGGATGGCGCTGGTGGTACCTTCACCATCAGCGCCACTCTGGACCCCAAATAGGAAAGCGCGCTCGTTGCTTTCCTGCGGGCGAATGTCGATGTGTTTGCATGGAAACCGTCTGATATCCCCGGTGTTCCCAGGAAAGTAATTGAGCACCACCTTGCCGTCTGTCCTCATGCGCGGCCCGTCAAGCAGAGAGTCAGGAAGCAGGCAGTAGAGCGCCAAGAATTCATCACAGAAGAAATTAAGAAGCTGGAAGCAGCAGGCCTTGTCAGAGGAGTACTCCATCCCACGTGGTTGGCCAATCCTGTTCTTGTGCGCAAGGCTAACGGGAAATGGAGGCTTTGTATTGACTTCACTGATGTTAATAAAGCTTGTCCCAAAGACCCATTTCCCTTGCCGCGTATTGACCAGATTGTTGACTCCACAGCCGGATGTGATTTGCTTTCATTTCTTGATGCATACTCAAGATACCATCAGATCTTCATGGCAGAAGAAGATGAAGAGAAAACCGCATTTATCACCCCGTGTGGCACGTACTGCTTCGTACGGATGCCTTTCGGTTTGAAGAATGCTAGTTCAACATTCGCAAGGGTAGTCCACCATGCTTTTGAGCCGCAAATGCACAGAAATGTGGAAGCTTACATGGATGACATAGTGGTCAAGAGCAAGAACAAGGCGACCCTGATTCAAGATTTAGACGAAACATTTGCAAACCTGCGCAAGATCAACCTCAAGCTTAACCCCGAGAAGTGCGTGTTTGGAGTCCCTTTCGGCAAGCTTCTCGGGTTCTTCGTGTCTCAGCGGGGAATTGAAGCCAATCCCGACAAGATCAAAGCCATTGAGCAAATCGATGCACCAAAGCACGTCAAGGATGTACGAAGGCTTGCCGGTTGCGTGGCTGCTCTCAGCAGGTTTATCTCTAGATCTGCCAAGCGCGCCCTGCCATTTTTCAAAATTTTGAAAAAGGCAGGTCCAATGAAATGGACTCCGGAAGCGGAGGCTGCGCTGCAGGACTTGAAGAGATACCTGTCCTCCACTCCAACGCTTGTCGCACCTAAGCCGCAAGAGAAGTTGCTGCTGTATATAGCGGCAACCAATCAAGTGGTTAGTGCCGCGTTAGTGGCGGAGAGGGAGGCGGATGATGAGCCAGCAACCACGGCAGATCCATCCAGCAACAAGCAGGGGGCTTCGTCGACAAGCTCTGGTCCCAACAAACATGGGTTTGCACAGGAACATGATAAGATGCCAAGGAGAATGGTGCAGCGCCCAGTTTACTTTGTCAGTTCTCTTCTGCAGGGGGCTAGATCAAGGTACTCTGGTGTGCAGAAGTTGCTTTTCGGCCTCCTCATGGCCTCGAGAAAGCTGCGCCATTACTTCCAAGCACATGAGATCACAGTCGTCACTCGCTTTCCGCTGAAGAGGATACTACAAAATCCAGAAGCAACGGGCAGGATTGTCGAGTGGGCGCTGGAACTTTCAAGCTTTGGCCTCAAGTTTGAGAGCACTTCAACTATCCAAAGCAGAGCATTGGCAGAGTTCATAGCATAGTGGACGCCAACCCCAGATGAAGAAATTTCAGAAACGAGCATCCCCGTCAAAGAGCCAAGCAAAGAGTGGCTGATGTACTTTGATGGTGCCTTCTCGCTGCAAGGCGCTGGTGCAGGCGTGCTGCTTGTCGCACCCACCGGAGAGCACCTCAAGTACGTAGTCCAGATGCACTTTCCCAAAGAGCAAGCAACCAACAATACTGCAGAGTATGAAGGATTACTTGCCGGTCTCAGAATCGCAGCAGACCTTGGGATTAAGAAGCTCATTGTCAGGGGTGACTCACAGCTTGTCGTCCGACAAGTGAACAAGAAGTACCAGAGTCCGTTGATGGAAGCGTATGTCGATGAAGTGAGGAAGCTAGAAGAGCACTTTGACGGCCTACAAATGGAGCATATCCCAAGAGCTCAGAATGATATTGCTGACGGCCTGTCAAAGTGCACCGCACTAAAGTTACCTGTGGAACCAGGGATCTTTGTGCTTAAGTTGACTCAACCATCCGTAACACCATCAACTGGACAAAGCAAGAAGAGGGAGTTGATTTCTGGTGACTACTTTCCAGCAGAGCTCCCCGAAGCCGCCGCCAAGAAAGTCCCCAAGATCAACACCAAGGAAGCTGAGGGGCAGTCTGCTCCGGCAAGCCTTATGGTTTGTTCCGTTGAAGCAGACGCTCCCGACAAGTTTTGCTCCGGCAAGCTTGCCGGGGAACATCAAGCTCTGGCAGGACCACAAGTCCTTGCCGTGGAAGCGGATGTTCCCGCAGTAGCAGATGCGCCTTTAGTCCTTGTTGTCGAGCCACAAGCTCCAGCATGGGCACAGCAGATTGTCCACTTCCTTCAGACAGGAGAACTTCCCGAAGAACAAGAAGAAGCAGAAAGAGTAGCCCGGCAGTCAAGTATGTACCAGTTTGTCGATAGCATACTGTACAGAAGAAGACTCAACGGTGTGAAATTGAAGTGTATTCGCCGGGAAGATGGACAAAAGCTGTTGGGGGAGATACATGGAGGCATATGTGGCCACCACATTGGCGCAAGAGCACTTGCCGGCAAAGCTTTCCGGCAAGGTTTCTTTTGGCCGACAACCCTCCAGGATGCAACTGCACAAGTAACCAAGTGTGAAGCGTGCCAGTTCCACTCCAAACAGATACACCAGCCAGCTCAAGCTCTCCAGACGATCCCTTTATCCTGGCCATTTTCGGTCTGGGGGCTCGATATCCTCGGCCCCTTCCCCCGAGCTGTCAGGGGCTTTGAGTACTTGTACGTCGCAATCCACAAGTTCACAAAGTGGCCGGAAGTGCAGCCAGTGAGGAAGGTGACAACACAGTCAGCAGTCAAGTTCTTCAGGTCGATTGTTTGCCGTTTCGGGATCCCTAACAGGATCATCACCGACAACGGCACGCAATTCACGAGCCGCACCTTCATGCAGTACGTCCAAGACCTTGGCGCCAAGGTCTGCTTCGCTTGTGTTGCTCATCCAAGAAGCAACGGTCAAGCAGAGAGGGCAAATGCTGAAGTGCTGCGCGGGCTCAAGACCAGAACTTTCGACAGGATGCACAGGTGCGGAAGGAACTGGATCGAGGAGCTGCCGGTGGTTCTTTGGTCGATCAGAACGACGCCAAATCGAGCAACTGGCCAGACACCTTTCGCTCTAGTCTATGGAGCAGAGGCAGTTCTCCCCACGGAACTCGTATACGGATCACCTCGAGTGCTCGCTTATGATGAGCTTGAGCAAGAACAGCTGCGGCAAGACAACGCGCTGCTCCTTGAGGAAGATCGTCTTCAGGCTGCTGTACGAGCTTCTCGATACTAGCAAGCTTTGTGCCGCTATCATAGCCGCAAAGTTAAAGCCAGAAGCTTTGAGGAAGGCGACCTTGTTCTTCGGCGCGTTCAGTCCGCCAAGAATTCCAACAAGTTGACGCCGAAGTGGGAAGGCCCTTATCGGGTGAGACGAGTCACAAGGCCTGGCGCTGTCCGCCTTGAGACCAAAGATGGCATTCCGGTGAGCAACTCCTGGAACATAGAACATCTTCGTAAGTTTTTCCCATAAGGCGCGGTTGCCGGAACCCGTTCCGGCAACCACCTTTTGTACAAGTCTTGCCGCTGTTGCATGTAATCCTTTGTACAAAGCCGGGCGCAGATCCCGTGCATAAGTAAAACCCCATGTGCTCCGCATAGCTTGTCCATTTCATGCGTTAGTTCCTTTCTTGCATGTGATTATCTGACACTTTGTGCAGCACCTACATCCGGTAAGCAGTAACGAGCCGAAGAGCTCCATATTATTATTTTCTCTTCTTTCTTTTTCTTTTAAAGGAAAAGAAGGTTCTCTCGCACACAAGTTTGCCGGGGGGAACGAGAAGATTGTGGTATGGGCCAGGCGTCGTTCAAGCAAAGACTTGCCTTACCGGGAAGCAAATGACAGAAAAGCTAAGTTGCCAAAGTTTGAGCAATCACTTTTTAAATTTTTGAGTTATCTTTCTCGAACGACCCTGCTTTGTATGGAAAACCTATGCGCGGAGGAACCAACTCGTGGCTAGTTGAGCCCTTACTTTGTTTCGAGTCCATTCAACAGCTTAAGCGTGCTGCATCTAGTCGCGACAAGGTTTTTTGTCGGAAGCAGCGCCGCCAGCAGGCTGCTGAAGTTCCGCAGTCAGCGCTCGCAGCTCGGGCGCCTGCGCCGACAAGTTCCCTAGAAGCGTAGGGTAAAAACATACAAAGGAAGGAATCTAGTAGAGGAAATAACATTGCAATTGATAACAGAAATAAAGTTATATTACAAGATAACTTGTCGCAGCTCTAACAGACTGTTTTCATAACATGATTAGCAGCGACAAGGGAAAAGAAGAAATGGGCGGCCTAATCTACGCGTCCGCCCTCGACTCTCTTGATCTCGTTGACCTTGTCCATAATGGGTGCGACAAGGGCCTTGAGTGCATCCAGATCGGCGTCAGGCGGCAAGGACCTGAGGACGTTGGTGAAGCTGAGGCCTGGATTGTGGAAGGCTACCTTCATCAGCACCTTCTGGAGAACCCCGACGCAGATTTTGCGCGACTCGTCGGCTAGCTGCTTCGGGATCCTCTCCCGGAGCCGCTGGAGTGCCGTCGCCACGCCCTTGAAGAATAGGCTGAGCTTGGCGCTGGGTTGAAGACTCTCGTCGGAAGGATACCCAAAGTCCTCCATCCCCAGCTGCGCCAGCTCCTCGTTGATGACTGCGGCAATGTTCACCAGACCCTCGGTCCAGTGCTCCACAGTGTCTCTGAACGAGTTCTGGGTAACTGCAATGCTCTCCAGCAGCGCCGCGTCGGCCTTGACCTTCTCCGACAAGGTCTTCTCCCGCTCCTTGGCGGCCTCCAGCGTCTGCGTCAGCGTGGCCAGCTTCAGCTCCAGGTCTGCTTTGGAATCCTTGGCGGCGCTGAGCTCCTTTCCCCTCTCAGCGAGAAGGCCTTGCCGCTCATGGTGGGCGGCAGCATCCTTCTCGCGCTCACGCTTGAGCGCTGCAAGCTCCTCGCCGCTCTTCCCAATATCGGCCTCCAGCTGCGCCACCTTCTCCTCTAGCTCTTTCTTGGCGGCCTGTACAGTCGCCGCGGCGTCCTTTGCCTCCTTGAGCGCCCCGCCAAGTGCTTGCTCACGCTCGGCGAGCTCTTCCTCGTAGCTGTCGAGGTTGGCCTTCCGCTGCACTAGTTCACCTTCCTGCGCGGACTGCTTCTCGGCAGCCAGCCTTTGTTCCTCCTCAGCCTCGGCCTTCTCGAGAAGAAAGGCCGTGTGCTCCTCGTCGAGTCGCTCCCGCTCCTACGCCAGGGACCGGAGAGCTTCTTGATTTTGGCCCCGGAGCTCCTCCGCGCGCTTTTCCATGTCAACTCCCGCCTTCGCGACAAGCGCTTCCCGAGAAGCCAGCTTGGCTTGCCGGGTGCGGTAGAGTGACAGCAGCTTCCGCAGCAGCTGCTCCTCCTCAGGCTCGCCGCTGCTGCTGCCGGGCGCGTCAACCAATGACAGTCCAGCAGAGGCGAGCACCTCCCCATCAAAAGTCTCCCCCTCGACCGGCACCCTGGAGCTCGACGCCCAGGGTAGCTTGATGAAGATATTGTCACCGGCCTTCAAGTAGGCGCCGGGCTGGGGCTCGTCGGAGCCCGGCTCTGCGGAAGCAGCAGAGGGTTCGGCAGTCGGCGCAGCGCCTGGCGCTCCTGCGGCCTCAGGGTCGTCAGTGCGATCGCCCGACCCCTCGCCGGCTTCCGCAGCAGCAGCCTCGGCGGCCTCCTCGCCGACGGTCTCATCAGCACCGAAACCTTCCTCGCCGGCGCCCTCTGTCTCCATTGGCTCAGCCGTAGATGGGTCTGAAGAACGAAGAAGGGAGGAAAATCAATCAAGAATCCAAGAAAGGAAAAACGGAAGAAGCAGAACCCAAGGGAAAGTTTCTGGGCAAGTGGACTACCTGCGCCAAGATCTTCAGTTGCGGCCTCGGTCGCCGCAGGATCAGCAGTGCCGTCCCTTGCCGGAGAGCGCTCCCTTGCCGGGGACTCCTCCCTTGGCGGCACAGTCGAAGCAGGTGGTACTTCGGGACCAGCTTCCGGGCGCTCCTGATGAGGCTGCTCTGCTCCTGCACAAGTCAACAAGCAAGATATCAACAAAGGAAAAAGCACTCAAGCGCGCCCGACAGCAGAAGGCTAAACTATGAACTTACGCTGGGGGCTGCGCTGGGGGCTGCTCTGAGGGGTGATTGCCGGGTCCGTCAAGGTGGTCTCGGGCCCACCTCCTGCTGACACGATGGGGTCATCCTCGATGACGATCACCGCGGCCTTGGCCCTCTTCGCCGCTCTCTGGGCCAGCGTCCTGAAAATAAAGGAGTCCAGATTGGAGCAAGTCAGATACAAGATATAAACAGCAAGATTGAAGGATTATAAGAGCACCAAAGAAACTCACTCTTCTTCCTCCTCGTCGGAGCTGAGCGTGGAAATGTCGAAGTCCGGCCCTCCTCCGGTGCGGCGAGGTGGAGGAGTAGGATCCCTTGCCCGCTTGGCGGGGGCAGTGGCAGTGGCCCGGGAAGATCCCGCTCCAGTTGCCGCTGTTGCGTGAGGCGCTCCTGCGGCAACATTGCTTGCCGCGGTAGAGCGCGTCGCGCGGCTCGGTGGCTGTGGAGCCGGCTGCCGCCCCGCTGCGTCCCCGGCCCTGCGAAGGCACCTCCTTGGCGGGGCCGGGGGCTCCGCCTGCGGCAAGTTCTCTGAAGGCTCAGCCTCCTCCTCGCCGGCCTCGCTCGGCTCGGCTTCAGAACCGGCAGGCTCCTCCTCGCCCATGAACTCCGCGCGTTCGGCAAGGTTTGCCGCCTCTGCAGCCTCCGCCTCCTCCACAGTAAACCCAAACACACCCGCAACAGCTGCGGCCGCAGCCTCTTCCGCCCTAGTAGCGATGAGCTGTAGCTCCTCGTCGGTGGTGTCACGGGTGAGGCTCTTCTGCTCGTCAGCGCGGACCGGCACTTCCTCCAAGGTGTCGAAGAACACTCGCACAACGTCATCCGCAGACTCTTGCCAAGTTGGGACGATGCCGTGTGAATCGCACAACGGCATCATGGCGCGGATCCGGTCAAGCGAAGAGTTATTGCACAAAGGAACTACGCCCCTCGGCAGTGTGAATGGGTGCTGGGGGTCGCGTTTGAATAATTCCAAGAGCATTGCGTCCAACTCCAAGACGGTGAAGTTGTAGTTGAGGCCCGGCCGCAGCCTCATGATGTCCGCCGAATTCTTGAATTCCCAGGCGGGCCTCCCCCTCTCCTGCAGGGGGGCAATGCAGCGGCGGAGGAAATTTGCCCCGACAGCACCTACGGTGAGCCCGGCAAGCCTGAGGCGAAGAATCCTAGTGATGGCGATCTTCAGCCTCTCGTCTTCCGGGGCCACGTTGCTCCAGTCATTGCCGCGCACTATTGGAGTTTGGCGCACGGTGGTGAAGGGCTGCGGATTCTCCTCAACGATCCAGCACCACTCCGCTCTCCACTCCTCCCACTTGCTGCGGAGCTCACCCTCCAAGTACGCCTCTTTCTTGCCGACTCTCGAGACCCAGGCAATCCCTCCGGCAAGCGGCTCTCCTCTCTCTACCCGAGGTATGAAGAAGTGGCGGAAAAGGGCAACACTAGGGTGGACTCCGACAAAGTTTTCGCACAAGTGTGCGAAAACTGCCATGGTCAGGACAACGTTGGGGGTGAAGTCAAGGAGGCGGAAGCCATATGTGTTCATAATATCACAGAAGAACTCCGAGAAGGGCGGGCAGAGCCCGCAATAGAAGAATAGCGGGAAGAACGGGTACCCATTTGGAGCCAACTCCGAGGCAGCGGTCGGGAGTACCCTCGTGCGCGGATGCGCACGCGTCTCCGTCTCCCAAAAGAGGTAGAAGTACTCCCTCAGCTCCTGCACGCCGAGCTGGGGGGTGAAGATCGCCCGCTCCTTCTGCAGCGCCGCGAGCCGCTGCGCCTCGGCCGACTTCACACCCTTTCCCTTGTCGGCTTTCGGGGCCATGGCGGAGGTGGTGGGGAAGGTCGACGGCATGGTGATGCTGGTGGCAATGGGGGGGGGGAGCGCTGCTCTCTCGGCTTCGAGAAGAAGGGGGGAGCGGCGGATATTGTGAAGAAGGAGTAGCAGCAACCAGCGAGGGGGAACGAACTGCCTCTGCTTCCTCTGCTTATAACGAGGGACGGGGCGGACGTTTCGGCCTTCCAAATAAACAACCACCCACGATCTCTCCCACGATGCCGCATTCAATGCGTGCCGTTATGGGAGAGCGCGATGGATACGGAACAAGATTTGGTGTGGCCCAGCCCGCGTGTGCCCGTGCCCTGTCTTGGGCCTGGCCCAACAGCGCTCAGCACCATGTCGGGCCCAGGCCCGGGGGCTCCTGTCGGTGAACTAGAATAGGGGTACCCTAGTACCCCGAACTTGTGCACAGGAAGTTGCAGCACCCCGCGGCAAAGGCTTGCCGGGCAAACGCCAGGATCCCCCAAGGTTCCCTTGGAGCCATCCAAGAACAAAGTATTTAAGCTAAGGAGACAAGATCCCCGGCAAGAGGAGCTTGCCGGGAAGGCCAACCAAGGCGCTCCAAGGAACTTGCCGCGACGCGCCACGCGCTCCGGCAAGGCAACAAGGCCCCGGCAAGAGGAGCTTGCCAGGAAGACTAAACAAGGTACACCGAGGCCCGGTGAACGACGAGCTTCTGGACCCGGCGAGATAACAATAGCGGCAAGGTGCTTGCCGCGGCAGGCGGCTTCTCTGCGCCCACGCTCCAGCGCATCCACCAACGTGTCGCTCTGGGGGCCTCTCCGGGCACGCGTGGCGGGAGGCTGTGCAGCCAGCGGTGCGCAGTGGCATGCGAAGCTGACAAGATCGCCATCGTGGTGAACGGTGGCGCCCCTAACGGTCCTTTTCTGCACTGTTCGGGCGACTCAGACGGGCATTTAATGCCCTTGTCCCCTGCCGTCAGGGTTAGGTAGGGTGCACTATACAAGCAACTGTATCAACTACCTCGCTTTTTATGTTTTTACCCTCCTCTGCGTTGCCACCTGTCGGTGACCCCTTTAGCGTATAAAAGGAGGCCCATGCGCAACGTAGAGGAGGTTCGGGATAGTTTTGCGTCGATTCTCGTAGCCCAGAAAACATCACACTCTCTCCCTCGAGAGCAAGAACACCAGATAATACAACCAGACAAGCAGCAGTAGGAGTGTTATCTCTCCGGAGAGCTCCGAAGCTGGGTAAACTGCTCGTGTGCCTCGCCTCGATCTGCTCTTCGTGCGACCTCCGCCCCTCGCCGAACCGAAAGGGGCCCGGTCCGCCGGCCCCATAGGTGTTCGTGGATCAGTTTTCCCCGACAATTTATCATACGGAACACATTTTTTTTGAAACTCGGAACACATTTTCCACTTGTTGATAACATGCAACCCACTGATGAAGGCCCAGTAGAGAATCCCATAATTAACTGGAAGAGATGCTCTCACATGAATCCGGCCCAGGTACATGCTCATGGTCCCGTAAACATAAATAAGTAAATAAATAAATAAATAAAGCTAAATGCTCATGCACCAGTTCTTTGGGAAAATAGCTAGCCCAGTATTTCTTTTTGAAGAATACCCAAGCTAGGCCTATTTTTTTTCTCCGAATTACTGGGCTGCAAATCTTTTAAGACGAGGAGGGATGCATTTCGGCCTGGCTTAAGAGTATGGTCAATGTCTGTTAAAAGTAATATCAAAAGGGGTTGAAAATTCCAAAAATGTCAGGACCCCGATTCCAAGTCACATCGATCTAGCCAGTAACACCTCATATCACTTTGCGGCCTCACGCACGGTATTCCCACGGGTGTCGCCTTACCATGGCCCGGGACCGTTTGCGCCTTTTGGCTCACGTATATGATAGTGTCGCTAGCATCCATATGACAGAGAACCCGGGCCGACATGACTAGTCGTGAACCCAAAGTGGCACTAACTTACGGGAACAGACATACATGAATCAACATCGAGCATGTCGGTCAGCAGCCTGCGAATCCGGGCTGTAGCACTGGGCTAACAGGACTCCGGTGAACCAGGCTGTAGCAGGCTAGGCAGGACTCCGGATGTCACCGCGTGACATTTCCCCGAAGGGACAGACACAAGAATGAAGTGGATCACATGCCGGCCAGTCAAATGTTCCGGAGCAGTAGTGCTGGGCTAGCAGGACTCCGGTGAACCGGGCTGTAGCGGACTACTATGGCTCATGGAAGCACAAGACTACATTTTCCCATAAGAGAGGCTACTAAGGATAAACAACTAGGTTGTCGGATCCCACACATACCAAGCATTTCAATCATACACACAATATGCTCAATATGTGCAATACAACATGGCATCACAACAAGACTCTACGACTCAGAGTATTTATTCATTAGGCTCCGAGGAGTGAGATATTACAAACATAGGTCTCATGACCCAACATTCAGAGCATACAAGTCGAAGCACATGCGGAAGCTTAACATGTCTGAGTACAAACATCTACAAATGAAAAAGGCTGAGAAGCCTGACTATCTACAAGATCCTGCCGAGGGCACAAGATCGTAGCTGAGGTATCAAGCTAAACGTCGAGGTCCACGTGGAACTACTAGCGAGACTGACATCTCTCTGCAAAACATAAATTAAGCAAACGTCAGTACAAATGTACCCAGCAAGACTTACATCAGAACTAACTACATATGCATCAGTATCAATAAGGGGTGGTGGAGTTTGACTGCAGCAAGTCAGCTTTGATTCAGTGGCTAACCTGAACTACGACTGCAAGTAACTCTTTTAAGGTGGCGCACACGAGTCCACAAATTCACCATACCAATACACCACTATGGATCCGCTCCCGTCTCCCTGCGAGAATGCCATCCATAGCACTCACACTTATCTTGCGCATTTTAGAGTATCAACTTTCACTTGTCTATGAACTATGCAAGGGGTCCAAGTTTCCATATCCGAGGAATCCGGCTATTCGAATAGATAATGATAACCCTGCAGGGGTGTACTTCTTCACACACGCTCGCGCCACTTACCACCATGTACACATCGTGTATCTCGGTAACCTTCAAGCGGAAGCCTGGCGAGGGAGTCGGCCACGACATGATTAACCAACAAGTCTCTAGTCCAGGTTTATCGCCTATTCGGGTTCCATCCGCAAGGAGATCCGGTCGGGGTGTCGCTCACGGCCCCAAACGATGTGTACACGGTTCCCAAGCCCACCATCCGGGTGCCACTTGGTACACCGGGCCACTGTGCCTAGTCTGTCCCAAGCCCACCTGTACCGGGTGCCACTTGGTAGACTACTAACACTACCTACAAACACCAAAAACTAGTTGCAACTCCTGGATAGAGATCAAGATAATTAATAAGTCGAGAGAGCTTGGAGCGCCCGGAGCCCAATGTGTGGTAGTAACTGTTCATGGATCACAAACACAGAACTCAGTTCCTGAGGACGGCTGCAATGAGACAACCCACCATGTACTCCTACATGGCCTCTCACCGCTACCTTTGTCAAATCGTGTTCACAGACTTAGCTCACACACAGTAGGACATGTTCACCACATTCCAATTCATCCCCGATGAATCGGACCTGACTCAACTCTAAGCAGTAGCAGGCATGACAAACAAGCATGAATGAGTAGGCACATCTGGGCTCAAACAACTCCTACTCATGCTAGTGGGTTTCATCTATTTACTGTGGCAATGACAGGTCATGCAGAGGAAAGGGGTTCAACTACTGCAGCATGTAACAGTTGAATCGCTGTTGTCCTAATGCAGTAAAAGAGAGCAGGAGCGAGAGAGTGGGATTGTATCGAAATGAACAAGGGGGTTTTGCTTGCCTGGCACTTCTGAAGATAGTATAGCTCTTCATCGGTGTCATCGAATTCATCGCTCGATACCACGTCTACTCAGGGGGAACAACCACCAGCAAACACAAAAGGAACCGCAATCAATGCAATGCACATACATATGAATGATATGTCATATTAAGGTATTGAATTAACCTAGTGCAACAGTTAGTCATATTCATTGAAGTGGAATTCAAACCTATAGCAAATTCCAACTCCAAAACCAATTACCATTTATTCCATAATCATGAATTATCCTATTCAGTTAGGTTAATTTGTTCAAACATGCATGAAAATACCATATTCAGATTCTTTGGATTTTTCTGATAATTTTTCATATATAAATTATTTCATTTGGAGTTACGGTTTAAATCCTATGATTTTTAGAAGTTTTGCTATTTCCTGAATTATTTAAACCCAGGAAAAGATTAATTTCGTCAGCATGATGGCAGCACTGCGTTAGCGAGTCAACGGGCCAGACAGGGTCAAAACTGACCAGTGGGTCCCACTGGTCAGTGACACGGTGCTGGCTAGGGTCACTGACAGGTGGGCCCGGTCAACGGCCATGTCAGCGTAGTCAAAACTGACATGTGGCCCCATGGTAATTAGATTAGCCTTAAACTATTTGGTTAGCCGGTTAGTAATGCGGTGGGGCCCGGCTATCATTTACTGCAGGGGGTAATTAGCAGGGTGCTTGGGCCCTAATGGCTGGTTACGTCGGCGGTTAGTCACCGGCGACCACAGCCGACGGCAGAGGTACTCCGGCCGGCCGATTCCGATGACGAGAGGAGGCGGGGTTGGGCTCGTTGGAACGCCCGGGCGGCAGCGCGTCCAACGGTGGTGGTGGCAGCTGCTGGGGCAGCCGGAGACGACGGCGGCAAGCACGTCCGCGGCGGCCAGAGTTCGGACGTCGACCGTTCCGACGCCGTAGGGCACGGCAGGAGCAACGGGTGGTTGCTACGGCCCCGTGGTGACGCGCTGAGCACGGTGACACACTCGGTTTCAAGCTCAAGTGGACGTGGCCACGGTGGTGAGGACCTCAGGCGGCGACGCGATTCGGTCGGCAAGGGGCGACGGCTACAGGGCGTAACGAGCTCGAGGAAGAGCGGGTTTCGAGGCAGGAGCTCACAGTGGTTGCAGCGGGCGTCAACGCGGGCTCGGGGAAGGCCGGACGGCAACGTACGGGCGGCGGCGATCTCGGGCGACCGAGGAGGAAAACATCGGCGTTGGAGATGCAGCAGAGCTTCTAGCGCAGCGTGACTTGGTGGAGAGGACGAAGACGTCGTGATGGAGCTCGGGACGTGTCGGAGAGGCTCGAGGGCGGCTGTGGCCGCGGTGGCTGTTGACGGCGGCGACGGCGCGCTCGGCCATGAGAGAGAGGGAAATCCAGGGGAAGGGATGGGGACGAGAGAGAGTGAGAGAGAGCCGGGGAGGGTCGCGTGGCGCTCGTCCAGACGCGTCGGGGAGGGGCAGGCAGGCAGGCTACTGTCGGCGTGGCGCGCTCGCGCCGTGCGTTGCTTCCCCTCTGCCTTCTGGCGAGTGGAGGAAGACAACTGGCAAGGGAGGTGGGCTGCTGGGCTGCATAGTAACGGCCGGCTAGGTGGGCTGCAGGTAAGGCCAGGTAAGTGCTCTGCCTTTTCTATTTTCTGTTTTTTTTCTGTTTTCTATTTTTTGAAGTTTGTTTTGAGTTTGGTTTTCAAACAAACCATTTTTTATGCTTCTGAAAATTATTATGTGGACTTAGGAAACTAGTTCAGAGCCACATGCAAATTTTCAAAATTATTGGGCTTATATCTATTTTATAGTAAATATAAACCCAAATCAAATAGCTAGTGATTTAATTCAAAGGCCCAAGAATAATTATTTCCGTGATTCCAAAAATATTGGTTTGAGTTATGGCTCTTGCCAATATTTTCAGAGGTTAGCAGGAACATTTTGTTGGGCTCATTTGAAATATTTTAATGATGATCATTTTTAAAAGATTTCCGAGGCTTGAGAATTCCCTCAATTCAATTTCCTTGAATTTAATATGATGCATGGATGCATATGCAATGACAAGCAAAAGCCAAATCTAGGGCTGTGACAACTCACCCCCACTAACAAGGATCTCGTCCCGAGATTCAAGACGTGAGGTAAGAAGACAGAGGGGCACAAGCTATCACAATCTTCACGATCCAGATGTCTTTCTCGAGGATGTTGATTCATTGCATCACCTTGATCTCGACGTCTTGCTTTGAGAACTACATCCAACATGACAACGAGTGGAAAGGGGGAATTTTAGAAGAATCGACCTTCCTGAGGTTCAAGCAACTTAGGATCATCTTAATGATCACAAGATCAACTCATGGAATGAGACATAGTAACATCTCTCGAGCTGAGAAACGAAGCATACACATAGAGGGATGGAGTGAAACGGATGGCGAAGGTTCACTAGGTAGGCAACAATTCCATACTCGAATAAGATGGAGCATGAATTTCAAAGTAGCAAGGAGATATTTGCCATGATTTCGTAACGTGATACCTCGGGGAAGGTGACTCATAGAAGTATTCCCTTAAGTGGCAAAAAGAATTACTTTTGATTCGGAGATCATTGAAACTCTTTATACCAGCCTAAGTCAATCACAATCGATCATTTGAAGGAGTTCAAAAGAATGACATACTTGGACTAGAAAGGATGATGTGGACTCCCTTGTTGAAGATAACGCAATGGATGATTTTGCTTATCACCGGAAATGGATGGGACCCATGGTAAGTCCACTTTTGAAGATGATCCTGAACAACAACTACTGAGGGGCAAGCTGGGAACAAAATGCAAATGTTGGGAATGATTCTGGTAACTAGGGAAGAACTCAACAGTCTAGAGTGAGTCCAGTGTTTGAAAAGGTTATAACATAACCGAGGAAACTGGAAGCAAATCCCAGTTAACGCCAACGGTAAAACTTAGTGCTTGCGCATGCTCTCAAGAACTTGAGCATCTCCATATTCATCAAGGTTTTACCAATATCCGTGTCAAGGATCCTGGCAACACAACATACCACCATGATGAATGGTGATGGATGATGCAGATGCAAAGGAAGATAACACTTTCTCAGATTTCACCTTAGCGAGGCCAAGGGAACAAAATCTGGATGATCGACCGAGAGACATATAGCACTCCGCTTCTAATGTTCTCCTTGATGTGCTAGTGTGTCCCATTCATAGATATGGTTTGATATATAGAACATCAAGTAAAAGGTCGGACTTCGGGAGCACAAGAATCCGTAAGGATTAACTACGGAGGTAAATCCTACGAAATCCTCATGGGGAGGTGGCCAACTTTCTTCAATCGAGATACTACAATAATAGGTCTTCCGGCTGGATGTGTTGGCCATGACATCCACTTTACCGGTTATCGAGGGACCAATATTATAGTTCTTGGAAAATGCTCCAACCATCATATCTGCCTGAGATTCAGATCTGGTTGGTGTCAGGATATTCCAGACTCATCGAGTCTAGAAAGGAAAATGAAAGTTTGCAACACAAATCGACGAAACGACGTTGCGAGATTCTCGGGGAATGAACTGCGATAGCAAGCTCCAAAACATGAGCTGGTTCTGCTACAACATGTGAACACGTTGTCCCAGACAAGTATGACCACATAGTAGTCCTATAATAAAAGACTACCGAGTTCTGGTGGGGAACCATCATTGAGGATATCGAAATCTGGTGCATGACCTAGGATAGCACAACAACTCCTTTTCCTGGAACAGGTCAATCAGTGGCTTAGTGTGCTTTGGAATTCATACGGAATGAAGATGATCAGTCTATCAGACCATGGAATACTTCGCACGTGCATGACTGACTTGGGATGATTCCAGAGGAAGCAAAACTAACTTTCTCGAACTCACGGCGGCAACTTGCACCAAATGCACGTGAATCAAAGGATGTCACTTCTTTCATCCAACATATGCTTCATGAGCTAGCATGAAGAGATGCTTTCAAAAGTTTCCAACACTCACTTAATGTTCGACAAAATCATGGAGAGGACATGGATGTTGTTGTTGGGCTCAACAACAATTCATCCAGGTTTCCATATGAATGGAATTCCATAATTAAGTGAACACGGTGATAGCATTGGTCAGACCCAAAGAATATAATGATGTATGCTCGAGGAATCAACCACGAGTAAGACAACATTACGAATATTGTTGGTTCTGATTTGATTTGACGATAGCCCACACTCAAATCAAAGTTTGGGTAAGACAATAGCACCGACAATTGATCACGAGGATCAATTGATGAAGATATCATCTTTCTTCAACACACACGCACACACACGCAAGATATCCCTTTGGAATGAACTGAGTTGGACAAGCTTTTATCTTTCAACTCTCCAAGTTCTAGTTTAGCTTAACCAACTTGCTCAGGGTATCCGACACAGATTCTTGGAGAAAGGACGGTTTGGAGGAAAACCAACATGATCACGAACTCAACATAGCGGTCAGGTGACAACCTGGTAATACTTCCAAGAAGATATTTGGAACATCACGAACCACCGATATGTTACTAAGCTCGAGAACAATCTTGCTTTTCAGGGCAAGACAATGTGATCAAGAGAGTGATGGATTGACACACTCCTAACTCATTGGTCGAAGAGTGCACCAGAAACAATGATTAGGTAGCACAATCTACCTTAGAACAATGATTCAATAACCAACATGCTAAGAATGAAGTTATTGTACTTTAACTACCAAGCAACGGGATTGCTAGGAGTATTGATTTCACACATCATGATTCACTTGTTGACATTCCGGTTGCAACAACACAGAATCCGAGAAATGAATAATGATGGAGAGAGTATCACTACGTCAAGAATTCATGAGAGATGCCACAATTCCTATGACAATCCTGACATAAAGGGGGTAATACTCCGAGGTAGAACAAAACAAAAGCTGGATTGGCATTTTGATCTGCGGAATACAACTACTTTGACCAGTCCAAGAAATGGATGAGGTGCTGGAGTTAGTTTCTCCTAGTCATTCCGGAATAGAATGGCTCGATGGACCACAAGAATAATAGGCATCGATAACACGAATGCACGACATAAACTTGGCTATCAACTGATAGACAAGGATCGGAATACAACTACAGAGGGACAACTCAAAGGAACATATATCTTTCTGAGTTGTGGATGCATAGGTTAGTATGTCGAACAAGTTCAACATATTTCTTCCGGATAACCCATGCTGAGAGGTAGGACTGGCAGAGTCACAATTATGAATGGAGAACTGCTCAGGAGTACTCTAATGGTGATCTTTTGGTTCAAAGAACTTCTGCCTTAATGGTTCATGGTATTTGGAAGAAGGAAATACCATGGACCTCGAGGACTATCGCAAAAGTTACTAATATCCTAAAGGAACTAGCAACAATATCAACACGAAGTGAACAGAGTGATTCTTGGGTCAAGAGCACAGGAGTAGAATACCTACTACTAAATGGCATCATAGGATGCTTTCAAGAATGATGACCAGAATGATCACACGGGGAACACAAAACATAGCTAGATTACTAGGTAATCTTCTGAGACACCTAGGATCATAATAATAACTCCAACATATATGTCGAGGCAATAAATTACCTCAACGCATTGGATAGTATGGTTAGACTAGCCCAAAAGACATCGAACACAGGAGAAAGGGGTTTGCAAATGCATCAGATTGTTTAGAAACCTGGGATGACTCGGACAACATAACGGCTGTAAATGCTCAAAAAGATTTGAGACATCCTGCAAAATGGTGGCATAACCACTCAATATCACAATATCAAGGTTCTGAGGCCAGCTATGAACATATGGAAGTAGTAGGAGCTGAATTGAGGCTTAAACCCAACAATCCTAGGCAACTACGGTTTAGTAACACGTCATCCTGAGAGATAGAAGAGAAGCCTAGTTCTTAACCCCGTAGAAAAGAAGAGGATGACTCAGATTAGAAGGGCATAAGGTAAAGGAGTAAAAAGAGCCTTACATTCCCTTCCACAATCAATTCCCTTATATAACTAAAGAATTTCTAGACTCAACTTCGACAAGTATGGCTTGGTAATCCTATAGGCAGTCAGGATCTGATACCAAAGCTGTCAGGACCCCGATTCCAAGTCACATCGATCTAGCCGGTAACACCTCATATCACTTTGCGGCCTCATGCACGGTATTCCCACGGGTGTCGCCTTACCATGGCCCGGGACCGTTTGCGCCTTTTGGCTCACGTATATGATAGTGTCGCTAGCATCCATATGACAGAGAACCCGGGCTGACATGACTAGTCGTGAACCCAAACTGGCACTAACTTAAGGGAACATGCATACATGAATCAACATCGAGCATGTTAGTCAGCAGCGTGCGAATCCGGGCTGTAGCACTGGGCTAACAGGACTCCGGTGAATCAGGCTTAGCAGGCTAGGCAGGACTCCGGATGTCACCATGTGACATTTCCCCGAAGGGACAGACACAAGAACGAAGTGAATCACATGCCGGCCAGTCAAATGTTCCGGAGCAGTAGTGCTGGGCTAGCAGGACTCCGGTGAACCGGGCTATAGCAGACTACTATGGATCATGGAAGCACAAGACTACATTTCCCCATAAGAGAGGCTACTAAGGATAAACAACTAGGTTGTCGGATCCCACACATACCAAGCATTTCAATCATACACACAATATGCTCAATATGTGCAATACAACATGGCATCACAACAAGACTCTACGAATCAGAGTATTTATTCATTAGGCTCCGAGGGGCGAGATATTACAAACACAGGTCTCATGACCCAACATTCAGAGCATACAACTCGAAGCACATGCGGAAGCTTAACATGTCTGAGTACAGACATCTACAAATGAAAAAGGCTAAGAAGCCTGACTACCTACAAGATCTTGCTGAGGGCACAAGATCGTAGCTGAGGTATGAAGCTAAATATCGAGGTCCATGTGGAACTACTAGCGAGACTGACATCTCTCTGCAAAACATAAATTAAGCAAACGTGAGTACAAATGTACCCAGCAAGACTTACATCAGAACTAGCTACATATGCATCAGTATCAATAAGGGGTGGTGGAGTTTGACTGCAGCAAGTCAGCTTTGATTCAGTGGCTAACCTGAACTACGACTGCAAGTAACTCTTTTAAGGTGGCGCACACGAGTCCACAAATTCACCATACCAATACACCACTATGGATCCGCTCCCGTCTCCCTGCGAGAACGCCATCCATAGCACTCACACTTATCTTGCGCATTTTAGAGTATCCACTTTCACTTGTCTATGAACTATGCAAGGGGTCCAAGTTTCCATATCCGAGGAATCCGGCTATTCGAATAGATAATGATAACCCTGCAGGGGTGTACTTCTTCACTCACGCTCCCACCACTTACCACCATGTACACGTCGTGTATCTCGGCATCCTTCAAGCGGAAGCCTGGCGAGGGAGTCCGCCATGACCTGACTAACCAACAAGTCTCTAGTCCAGGTTTATCGCCTATTCGGGTTCCATCCGCAAGGAGATCCGGCCGGGGTGTCGCTCACGGCCCCAAACTATGTGTACAGGGTTCCCAAGCCCACCATCCGGGTGCCACTTGGTACACCGGGCCACTATGCCTAGTCTGTCCCAAGCCCACCTGTACCGGGTGCCACTTGGTAGACTACTAACACTACCTACAAACACCAGAAACTAGTTGCAACTCCTGAACAGAGATCAGGTTGATTAATAAGTCGAGAGAGCTTGGAGCGCCCGGTGGTAGTAACTGTTCATGGATCACAAACACAGAAGTCAGTTCCTGAGGACGGCTGCAATGAGACAACCCACCATGTACTCCTACATGGCCTCTCACCGCTACCTTTATCAAATCATGTTCACACACTTAGCTCACACACAGTAGGACATGTTCACCACATTCCAATTCATCCCCGATGAATCGGACCTAACTCAACTCTAAGGAGTAGCAGGCATGACAAACAAGCATGAATGAGTAGGCACATCAGGCTCAAACAACTCCTACTCATGCTAGTGGGTTTCATCTATTTACTGTGGCAATGACAGGTCATGCAGAGGAAAGTGGTTCAACTACCGCAGCATGTAACAGTTGAATCGCTATTGTCCTAATGCAGTAAAAGAGAGCAGGAGTGAGAGAGTGGGATTGTATCGGAATGAACAAGGGGGTTTTGCTTGCCTGGCACTTCTGAAGAGAGTATAGCTCTTCATCGGTGTCATCGAATTCATCGCTCATACCACGTCTACTCAGGGGGAACAACCACCGGAAAACACAAAAGGAACCGCAATCAATGCAATGCACATACATATGAATGATATGTCATATTAAGGTACTGAATTGACCTAGTGCAACAGTTAGTCATATTCATTGAAGTGGAATTGAAACCTATAGCAAATTCCAACTCCAAAACCAATTACCATTTATTCCATAATCATGAATTGTCCTATTCAATGAGGTCAACTTGTTCAAACATGCATGAAAATACCATATTTAGATTCTTTGGATTTTTCTGATAATTTTTCATATATAAATTACTTCATTTGGAGTTACGGTTTAAATCCTATGATTTTTAGAAGTTTTGCTATTTCCTGAATTATTTAAACCCAGGAAAAGATTAATTGCGTCAGCATGACGGCAGCACTGCGTCAGCGAGTCAACGGGCCAGCCAGGGTCAAATCTGACCAGTGGGTCCCACTGGTCAGTGACATGGTGCTGGCCAGGGTCACTGACAGGTGGGCCCGGTCAACGGCCACGTCAGCTAGTCAAAACTGACACGTGGCCCCTCGGTAATTAGATTATCCTTAAACTATTTGGTTAGCCGGTTAGTAATGCGGTGGGGCCCGGGTGTCATTGACTGCAGGGGGTAATTAGCAGGGTGCTTAGGCCCTAATGGCTGGTTACGCCGACGGTTAGTCACCGGCGACCACAGCCGACGGCGGAGGTACTCCGGCCGGCCGATTCCGGCGACGAGAGGAGGCGGGGTTGGGCTCGTTGGAACGCCCGCGAGGCGGCACGTCCAACGGTGGTGGTGGCAGCTGCTGGGGCAGCCGGAGACGACGGCGGCAAGCACGTCCGCGGCGGCCGGAGTTCGGACGTCAACCGTTCCGACGCCGCAGGGCACGACAGGAGCAACGGGTGGTTGCTACGGCCCCGTGGTGCCGCGCTGAGCGCAGTGACGCACTCAGTTTCAAGCTCAAGTGGACATGGCCACGGCGGTGAGGAGCTCAGGCGGCGGCGCGATTCGGTCGGCAAGGGGCGACGACTACAGGGCGTAACGAGCTCGGGGAAGCGCGGGTTTCGAGGCGGGAGCTCACAGTGGTTGCAGCGGGCGTCGACGCAGGCTCGGGGAAGGCCGGACGGCGACGTACGGGCGGCGGCGATCTCGGACGACCGAGGAGGAAAACGGCGCGTTGGAGATGCAGCAGAGCTTCTAGCGTAGCGTGACTTGGTGGAGAGGACGAAGACATCGTGACGGAGCTCGGGGACATGTCGGAGAGGCTCGAGGGCGGCTGTGGCCGCGGTGGCTGTTGACGGCGGCGACGGCGCGCTCGGCCGTGAGAGAGAGGGAAATCCAGTGTCACACCCTAGCTAGTTCAAGCATTAGAGTGTGCATCATGTTTAATTTCCTTTTAAGTTTGAAATGGGGAAGGCAGAAACCCCCAACACCCCCCTAGAAACAACTAGGGTTTACTAAAATTATTTTCAATGAACCTGAAATCCCCTTCTAAAAAGTTCACCCTCTTTGTCTTGGGTTAGAACCTCTGGCAAAATTGGTGCACAATTTTCTAGGTCAACAGAAGGTCATTGAATTAAATCATAAGTATTTGAATTTGGGCATTCAAATGCTATAAAATAATTTAAATGCTCAAATAATTCTGGAAATAAATGCTTGCTGTTGGATATATTCTAAACAAAGTCCACAATTATTTTCAGGATTTTTGGAAACATTTTAGTATTTTTAATAAAGCCCAACAGTTGCAGTTAAATAGAAAAAACAGAAACAAATCAAAAAAGAGAGAGAGGGAAGCCCACCTAGGCCTTACTTGTGTTGGCCCAGCCCACTTGGCTCGGCCCAGCCGACTGGCTTGCCAGTCGTCGTCCTCCTCCCGCCAGAAGGACGAGGAGCGCGTGGCCGGCGCCCGCGGCCACATGCCGGCCACCTCCTGCTTCTGCCGACGCCCTGGAGACGTCCAGGGATGCCACGCGACCCCCACGCCCCCCTCTCATCCTCCCTCACTCCCCCCTCGTCTCCCTCACTCTCTCCCACGATGGCCGAGCGCCCTCGCCGCCGTTCGCCGTAGACGCCACCAGAGCCACCCCCTCGCCCCTCCGACGAGCCCAATAGCTCCGCCTCGTCGCCTTGGACCTCTCCGCCGACCCAAGCGACTCCAAACGCCGCCGAACGCCGTCTTCGCCCTCGTCTTCGACCTCGGGCACCCGAGCCATCTCCGGTCGATTCGCCGCCGCCAGGACCTCCCCGAGCTCGCTGACCCCCTCTCCGACCCCACTGTGAGCTCCTCTTCCTCTTCCCCTAGCTCCCGTGCTCGTTTGGCCTCTGTAGTCGTCATTTCCACTGCACCCGAAAGTTCCCCGCCGCCGGCCATGGCGCCGTCGTGGCCAGAGCCACAGTGGCTCGAAGCCAAGCTCGCCATTGTGCTCAGTGCAGCACCAGGAGCCCGTAGCCACCACCAGCTCCTTCTCCCGTGCACCGTAGCGTCGAACCCAACCCCGTCCGAACTCCTGCCGCCGCCACGAGCTCGATTCCGGCGAGCTCGCTCCACCCCAGCTCCTCCCACTTGCCACACTAGATGCGCGCGAGCCCCAGCTACGCGTAGCATGTCTCCGCCGTCGATTTGGTCACCGGAGGACCAAATCCGAAGCCCTCCGCCGTCTCGGCCTCGCCGGCGACTCAACGCCAGCGGGATTAGCCCCGCTGACCAGGGGTTTGACCCCAGTTTAACTCCCCTGAGTCAATGACAAGTGGCCCCCCCGCTAACTAAATCAAATTAGTTTTAACTAAAAATAATTAGTTTAATTAACTACTGACACACAGGACCCACCAGTCAGGTTTGACCTGGACGTCCCTGTTGACCACTGACGTCACCCTGACGTAATGCTGATGCAGTAATTAAATTACTGGAATTATTCTTATACAGGAAATTCCAGAAAATAATCAAAACTTCTAAAATCATAGAAAATCAACCATAGCTCCAAATGTAAAGATTTATATATGAAAAATGATTAGAAAAATTCAATCTATCCATCTGTAATGGTTTCATGCATGACAAAACAAGTTTACCTTGCTGTTTAAGCAGAATAAGGTAATGCACTATTAAGGCCATGTTTAATGAGCTAATAATTGAATCTTTGATTCAAATGAGTTCATCCCCTTCTATTTTAGCTTGCATTAGGGCAAGACACATTCATATTGCCATGTCATAGCATGCATCATATTGTTGCATATCATCATGTGATTGATTGTGTTCCGATGTGTTCTTCATGGTAAGTTCTGCCTTCGAGGATATTCACGAGTATCCAACTGAAGGGCAGTATCCCACTACCACTCCATCAGGAAAGCAACCCATCGATCATTCTGATACAAACCCATGTTCTCGCTTCTGCTCTTGTTTACTACATTAAGACAACGCGATTCAAACTACTGTGTGCTACGGTAGTTGAACCCTTATCCTCTGCATGACCTGTCATTGCCACAGTAACTAGATGAAACCCACTAGCATGTGTAGGAGTTGATTGAGCCATGTATGTGATTCCTACCTTGCTATGCCTGCTATGCTTAGAGTTGTGTCAGGTTTGGTTCATCTGGGTGATGGGCTAGAGTGAAATGCCTATGCCGGTAATGTGAGGGATGTGTTGAACATGTTTTCGTAAAGGTATCGATGAGAGGCCATGTAGGAGTACATGGTCGGTTGTTTCATTGAGGCCGTCCATAAGAAGTAAGATCTGTATGTGTGATTTAAGATGCAGTTACTACCGTACATTGGGCCCGAAACAAATGGACCCTCTCGGCTTCTTAATCACCCTAGTACTCTGTCCAGGAGTTGCAAATAGTTTTTGGTGTTTGTAGGTTATGTGTTGGCGGCCGTGCGTAGCGCTGACCCTAGGGGTGGGCTATGTTGTGGTAGATACACCATGGTACGGTGTACCGAGTCACCCGTTTGGTGTCTCAGGAACCCTGTTCACATTGTTCGGGGCCGTAAGTGGAAACCTTGGCCGGACTCCCTGCGGATGGAACCTGGATAGGCGATAAACCTGGACTAGAGACTTAAGTGTTTAGGTAGGCCGTGGCCGACACCCTCGCTGGGCTTCCGCTTGAAGGTTGCCGAGTACATGTCGCGTAAACGGCGGTAAGTGGTGAAAGCGTGTATGAAGAAGTACACCCCTGCAGGGTATAAAACTATTCGAATAGCCGCGTCCGCGGTAAAGGACTACTTGGTTGCCTATATAGTTCATAGACAAGTTAATGGATATTACTAAAAGACTCAAGATAAGTGTGAGTACCGAGGATGGCCCTCTCGTAGGATGATGAGGGAGGATCCCCGGTGGAGTATTGTGTTGGTGAGTAGTGGACTCGTGTGCGAAAACTATTTTACTAGTGGAGTTCTATAGGATAGCTTAGCCAAGAGTAAAAGCTGGCTTGCTGCAATAACCCCACCACCTTCTTGAGAATGAGCATGTATATTAGGTTCTGATGTAAGACTTGCTGAGTACCTTTGTACTCATGTTTGCTTAATTACTGTTTTCAGACGACAACACCGCCCCCTCCGATGGGTTCTATGTAGACCTTGATGTCGACGAGTGACTTGCCACCCAGGTGGTGATCCTGGCCATGGAGGGCCCTATGTAGATAGACAGGCTTCGAGAAGCCTTCTTTCTTTCTAGAGTCTGTACTCAGACTAGTTGCTTCCGCATGTGCTTGTATGATTGTATGACTTGAGTGTCGGGTCATGTGACCCTATCTGTATGAACTTGTTATGTATGGCTCCCTGGAGCCTTTAAATAAAGTACTTGAGTTGTAGAGTTTTGTTGTGATGCCATGTTGTATGTACTCATATCGGGCATATTGTGTGTATGATTGAAATGCTTGGTATGAGTGGGATCCGACAATCTAGTTTTTTATCCTTGGCAGCCTTTCTTATGGGGAAATGTAGTCTAGTGTTCCTCGAGCCATAGTAGTCCGCTACAGCCCGGTTCACCGGAGTCCTGCTAGCCCAGCACTACTGTTCAGGACACTTAACTGGCCGGCATGTGTTTCACTTCGTTCCTATGTCTGTCCCATCGGGGAAATGTCACACGGTGATATCCGGAGTCCTGCCTAGCTTGCTACAGCCCTGGTTCCCCGGAGTCCTGTTAGCCCAGTGCTACAGCCCGGAATCACTCGCTGATGACCGACATGCTCGATGTGATTCATGTATGCCTGTCTCCATAGGTCTGTGCCGCTTTGGGTTCACAACTAGCCATGTCGGCCCGGGTTCTCTGTCATATGGATCCTAGTGACACTATCATATACGTGAGCCAAAAGGCGCAAACGGTCCCGGGCCATGGTAAGGCGACACCCGTGGGATACCATGCGTGAGGCCGCAAAGTGATATAAGGTGTTACCGGCTAGATCGATGTGACTTGGAATCGGGGTCCTGACATCCAGGGGAAGGGATGGGGACGAGAGAGAGTGAGAGAGAGCCGGGGAGGGTCGCGTGGCGCTTGTCCAGACACGTCGGGGAGGGGCAGGCAGGCAGGCTACTGTCGGCGTGGCGTGCTCGCGCCGTGCATTGCTTCCCCTCTACCTTCTGGGAGAGGAGGAAGACAACTGGCAGGGGAGGTGGGCTGCTGGGCTACACAGTAACGGCCGGCTACGTGGGCTGCAAGTAAGGCCAGGTAAGTGCTCTGCCTTTTCTATTTTTTGTTTGTTTTCTGTTTTCTATTTTTTGAAGTTTGTTTTGATTTTGGTTTTCAAACAAACCAATTTTTGTGCTTCTGAAAATTATTATGTGGACTTAGGAAACTAGTTCAGAGCCACATGCAAATTTTCAAAATTATTGGGCCTATATCTATTTTCTAGTAAATATAAACCCAAATCAAATATCTAGTGATTTAATTCAAAGGCCCAAGAATAATTATTTCCGTGATTCCAAAAATATTAGTTTGAGTTATAGCTCTTGCCAATATTTTCAGAGGTTAGCAGGAACAATTTGTTGGGCTCATTTGAAATATTTTAATGTTGATCATTTTTAAAAGATTTCTGAGGCTTGAGAATTCTCTCAATTCAATTTCCTTGAATTTAAGATGACGCATGGATGCATATGCAATGACAAGCAAAGGCCAAAGCTAGGGCTGCGACAAAAAAATTATAGCAAATGGGATATAAGTTTCTTTTTTTGTTTTTGTTCTTCACGGATATCTTATACGTATTTCATTGGATTTAACATGACATAGTACTGATTTATTTTTAAATTTGTTTTACTATGGCTATTAATTTTTGGATTAAGAATATTTCGTTCCCCAGCAAAAATTTGCGAATTTTCAAAATTTCCCGCATATTTAGTTAGTTTTTTGACCCTGGTACTGACCAGAAAATGGCCAGCACTTCTGAAAATGGAAAACGGGCTGCAATAAATTCCATATGAATTAGAAAATGAGTAAAAAATATAAAAATAATAGCAAATGGGCTGTACATGCCACGGATTTCGAGGCTGACTAGTTTTCGAAAGGCTTTGTTAGTGAACACACGATTCTAGCAGCAGTTAGTGTTAGATGTCCATCCAACGGCCGACGTGCTTCTTTAATCTCTGATCTTCCTGCTCTAGCCGCCTAAACTAGCACCGGCAGGACTGCCTCCTCCCTCCTCTTGTGGCCCGCTGTGATGTCGCGTAGGCTTCCCCGGCCCACCCTACTCCCTCCGCTGGCCTGGCCGCATGCAATTAACTGCCTCCTTATTACGTGAAAAAATGATTCCTCCCACAGACATCTGGGGCGCATCGGTTGGGAGGCTAACATGTGGGCCTACTAAGTTGATGCGTACACAGGGCTTGTCAACTTAGTCAACAAATGATTCTAGCAGCAATAACCGTTGGATTCGAATCGAATGGTCCTGCCGCTTCTTCAATCGCTGCTCTTCTTGCACCAGCCGCCCAAACCAGCACCGAGGAGACCGCCTACTCCTGCCTCCAGTGGCCGGCTGTGCTGCCGATGAGGCCTCATCACCCCTACTACTCCCACCGCTAGCTAGGCCCTGCCGCGATGGCAGCCTCACACCGCAGCCGAACCAGTGAACCCTCGTACTCCTCTCCGCATGGGCATCCACTTCCGCGTCTTCCCTGGCTCCGCGTCGTCCCCTTCCTAGGCCTCGCCGTCGTCCACCGCCTTGGTGCTCTCGGCGCGGCGTGGTCAATGGCATTCCATCGGAAGAGTACTGTACATGGAGAGGCTGACAGATGGGTCCACGACCACAGCCCAGTTTTTTTGTGATTTGCCAAGTAAGTCGCTTTGTCAGGCCTGTTGGGCTGCAAATCTTTCAAGACGAGGAGGAGATATTTCATTCGACTGGCCGAGAAAATGGCCCATCTGTAATGAGAAATGGGTTGTACATTTTTAAAACACATCAAACCGGCAATTAGTTTCAAATATCTTTTTTCATTTCGAGATTTAAAATTACATTAATTTTTATGCATGGAGAATTTGTTGGATTTTATATTGATATACATTTATTTTTAAAATCAGTTTAAATGTGAGTCGAAATTTCGGGATTAAAAACAGTTCGGACCGCACCGAAATATGCAAAATTTCGTATAATTTTTTAACCGTGGCCACAATATGGGATGTAATGCTAACAAAAAGAATATGGGCTCCAAAAAAAACCTTAATAATTAGCAAATGGGTTGTAAATTATTAGAAATAATGGCAGATGGGCTGTATGCTGTTTCCCACAGATTTGAGGCTTTCCTAAAAAAAGGTTGACGCACAAGCAGTGACTATTGGATGGCCATCCAGCGGCCGTCGTGCTTCTTCAATCTCTGCTCTTCCTGCTCCAGCCGCTCAAACAGGCGCCGGCGGGACTGCCTGCTCCCTCCTCAACGCGACCGGCTCTGCTGCCACGCAGGCCTCACCGCCCCAGTGTACTCCCATCCCTGGCCTAGCCATCCCTCTACTCACGCACACCTGTTGTTATTCTCCGGCGACGGCGAGGCCTCGTACAGTCGAAACATTCCCCCCGCTGTCAGCTCGGGCCCATCGGAAGTGCCTCCTTATTACGCACAAAAAAAAGAAAACTCCCCCGGCTAGCTAGGACCCACCTTGGTGGGAGGCTGACTTGTGGGCCTACTAAGTTGACGAGGACAAAGGGCTTTGTCAACTTCGTCAATATGAACGATTCTAGCTCCAGTGACCGTACGATGTCCATCCAACGGCCGTAGTGCTTCTTCAACCGCTTGTCTTCTTGCTCCAGCCACCCAAAGCAGCACCGGTCGTGCCGCCTGCTCCTACCTCCCGTGGCCGGCTGTGCTGCCGCAGAGGCCTCACCGCTCCCTACTATTCCCTCTGCTGGCCAGGCCCTACGACGACGGCAGCCTCACACCGCACCCAAACGAGTGAACCCTCATACTCCTCTCCGCGTGGGCATCTACTGCCGTGTCTTCACCGGCTCCGTGTCGTCCCCTTCCTAGGCCTCGCCATCGTCCACCGCCCTGGTGCTCTCGGCGCGGCGTGGTCAACGTGGTCAAGGAACGACTTCCATCAGACGTGGACTGTACGTGGAGAGGCTGACAGCTGGGTCCACGGCGGCAGCAAGGAAGTGCCTCCTTATTGCGCGGGAAATAATGATTCCTCCACCTGACAGCAGGGACCCACTGGACGGGCCACCGTATTTCGTGAAAAAACATTTCCCCCTTGAGTGCTAGGACCCACCAGCTACACCTTCGCACGCATGGAAGTGCGTTCGGGCAAAAAAAATGATTCGCCCCCTGACTGCTGGGATCCACCAGCTACATCTTCGCAGGCAAGGAAGTGCCTGACAGTCGGGACCCACCTGGTCGAAGAAGATGTAGCATTGTCATTCTGGTCGCGAACGTGTACGTACATATATACTGGTGGGTGTAGAGGCGCGCACGTGTCGTAGTAGAGGCGCGCACGTAGCATGTACATGTACGTACAGCAGCCAAGGTGCAAGAAAGAAAATACGGCCACGCATGTGTACATACGGGCGGGGTCTCGAACGCCTACTCGCGCATATGTACGGTGAGGGCTCATGTACATGGCTGGGTCGGAACGGAGAAACAGCGTCGTCGTCATGTTCATGGGTCAGAACGGAATGCGTGGTCATGTTCATCGGGAGGGCTTGGATGGAAGAGGCGATGGAAACGAGGCCTGGCATACCGCAATACGGAGGAAACGGACCTCCTACGGTCAAAACGGGGGTCCTGTTGATCGGGAGGGGGGTGGCGTACCGCAAAACGGAGGAAACAGACCTCCTACGGTCGAAACGGGGGTCCTGTTGATCAGGAGGGGTGTGGCGTACCGCAAAACGAAGGAAACAGACTTGTGTTGGAGCGCTACGGTCGAAACGGGGGTCCTATTCATCGGGAGGGGTGTGGAGTACCGCAAAACGGGACTCCACGGGATACTGTTCATCTCCACCGTCGACCCCCTCCAGCCTCCACGAGCTACTGTTCATCCACCGTCGACCTCCTCCAGCCTCCACGGGCTCCTGTTCATCCAGCCTCCACTGCGCGCTACTACACCGACTACTGTTCAACCACCCCTCCACCATCTACTGTTCATCCAGCCCTCCACACCACGGGGTCCTGTTC